>NC_063056.1:25987757-26287757 GCF_018812025.1 Megalobrama amblycephala
GACCAAATTCTTTGAATTTGACAACTTATGAGAAAAAATATCTACGAGCATGCGTCCCGTACGAATATGCGTCCCGTTCTATTTACTGCTAAAATACATAATGAAACTGAAAGCTTGTAAAATGAACTAGACTGACAGCAACGCTACCGCAGCTGTGGCTTTCACATCATGCTGTGCTAAACGGCGCAGCGCGGGTCACTTCCGGGTTGACAGCCAATAGGATTCGGCCACAACAGAGCAGTTCACCAACCGGTTTCTTCACTGCGAAGTCGGATGAAACGAATCCCAAAATATCCATCTCTTTGCTTTAGCACTATAAAGATCACTGTTGACAGCTGCATACTGTATGACTCCTATTGTAAAAACGACTTCAAGTGCTTAATTCATTTGTTTAAAGGACTTTTCCAGTTAAACAAGCTCACATCAATTGCTGTCTGTGAAACTTTACAACTATGAATGGAAACAGGACACATGCAAGCACATCAATTACTTGCTCATTTCAACAAGTTGCGTTTAACATTTACAAGGTTCCACAACTTGCGCTGCGAGTGACGTAGTGCCTTCTTTTCCCATTTAAACCTCATCTATTTCCGTCATTATCTACACTAGTTGTCCTTTAGCCCTTTCAACACTTTATTTGAGACTGCTAAAAATAAAGGTTTTTATGATTCAGTGATCGTTAGTTTGCCTGCAAACATTCTAAATGACAATACAAGTTGGTAATGTTTATAAATGACAGTGTTTATAAGCGAGTGTGGTTGTGAATTAAATGGGAATAGTTGACCCACAGTCTACAAAACTCTCAAAATGTCCCATACTTACAGCTGCATTATGACTGGTCCGGTGGTAACTCTAATAGCTGGTTAGCCAAATTAGCCAGCTCTCTAGCACTTTCTGTAGCTAGCCTACATTCACTATAGGCCATTAGACCTACTGAGACATTCAGAGTTGACATAGTTGAAGTCGTTCATTGCACAAATTCTAGAGGCCTTCGTATAATAACCCGTTAAATAACAATGCATCACATCCAAGTTCATAAACCCTCCTAATAGCTAACGTTATATGAGCTAGCTATCACAAGTAAACCTGCCAGAAGTGTGTTACTGAACGAGCACGCGATTACTCATACACATACCAGCAGGAGAGTGAAGTAGTGCAGTTCGGGAGCGGGTATTATTGATGATAATTTCATTGTATAGTGGTGTTGGTTGAGGTTACGATGTTGTTGGATCTTGCCAGTCTCTGGACACCACCTCCTTCTCCTCTGCTGCAGGAAACAGGCACTACATACGGCCGGGGCTACGGGAACTGGAATTCCGGGTTTGCCGGGGATTATGGGAAATGTAGTTTCAATGTGGGGCTTTTGTCGTTGAGCTAACTGTATTTTATTTATCAAAAAACTACAATCCCAGTATGGAACGTGTCGGGAGAATGTGGTCCTTGGTATTTGTAGTTTTATTTACATACGTGCCCAGATGTGTTTGCGGTCTCAAGAGTTTTTGGAGTATCATTTTGACCACAGCGGGGCTGTAGTCCCCAAAATTACGAAAACTGCGAAAACACGGCAATGCATTGAAAACGCTTGTGATGTTTAAAGTCAGAGATGGAAATATCAGATTAATTGTGTTTCACCTTGAATGTGGTAAGTTGCATCATCGTTTCCCAACTGTATAACGGGATTTTTGAATATTTAGCAATCAAGCTACATGCGAACACATCCAAATGCGGGATTAATAAATGATTAAAAAATCAGACACTGTCATTTGTTGTCGCTGAAGTACTACTGCAGTTATGTAACTATGTTTGCATTTGTTAAAAGTATTGTTTAATTATTTGCAGCTTAGACACAAAGTTCATGAAGATGTAACTGAGCTCTGCAGCTGATTCATAAACATGACTTTGTTTTAGTGATTTATCTACCAATCCAAACCCACCACGTACAACCTAAATAAACAAACTGTCAAGTGTCAACACTGTTATTCAGGCACAGTGTACATTAGTTTGCAAAAAAAAAAAAAAAGTATATGAGCTTGTGAAATCCTGGAAAATGGTTTCCTATAATTGTACAACTTTTGATTCTGGCTTTTTTATATATACAAATGAAAGAAAAATCATAAATATGATCTCTGTCATATGAATCGTTACTTTTAAGTAAATGACTTAGTAATGTGTCTCATTTAGTGTATCAGAAGAGTTCTCAAAATGCTCAGATTTGCCAAGGTATTAAAAGCCTGAGATATCAAAATGTACTAAAACAAATATCATTAAATTCTCTCAAAAGATAATTATTAGAGCAGCATAATCCAGAATTAGCATCATGCTGTTACTTTATTTCAGCAGTTGACTCATTTTTTTTGCCTGTAATTATTTCTTCTAAGGAATTTTAAGGGATATCTGAGACAAAGTTGAATGAAACACAACTAAGAACAATGAGCAATGCAGTTTTCCTCTTGGTATTGTTTACATTTTATACATCTTGTTTTGCCGTTATTTTACTGCATACATTTCAAACATATTCAGTTAATTGATTGTGTGCTTTAACAGACTAACCGGTTCTTTCAATAAAAATAAAACTAGATGTAAGTTCTAGTTAAAAAAGTCAAAGTAGACTATAGTTTCTTGCAAGACTCCAGTGTTGTTTGACCGTTTTTTTGTCCGCACACTCTAGTAAGTCGGCCTTGGCATTGAGCACTGGTAATGTTTGGCACAGTAGGTCAGAGCAGGTGGTTTGTGCTCTGTGTGTGAGTGATCCGCTCTCTCTCCTGCAGAACACTAGATCAGAGCTGCCAGGGGGACCTGCGGCTTCACTTAGCTGGGTAACATCTGCTAAGGCCTCCCCTGCCTCCTGGACATCACCATGGTAAGAGTGAGAAACCAAGAGCTGTGCTGAGATTTAGAAGAGATTATTGACATAAAAGTAGTTTTATGTTAATTTTATTACAAAGTAACTGTACTGAGAGTATAAAAAGCTTGCATATTATAGACACATTAATGTCTTTAGAGATTTCCACCACACTTCTTCTGTCATATCAAAGAGTTATAAATGACTCTCTTAAAATTTTTTGTCACATTAACAAGATGCATTTCACAGAGTTAAATAGCAGGTGTGAATGTAGAATGCAATTAAAAAGCTGTTAATTATACACTTATCATGAGGTATACCAGAGCCAGAAGATTTCAGCTTTTGGTTAATTTCACTTATAAGCTATAATTTGTAATTTTGGTATTCTAATTCAGGTTGCACTTAATTTTACAGTACAGGGAGTGCAGAATTATTAGGCAAGTTGATTTTCTGATCATATTTTTTTCCCAAGCACATTTTACCAATTCCAATCCACATCAGTCTTAATAACTACTATTAATATTGTTTTTAATCATTTATAAGTGATATATAATTGTTCATGAAGGCTGGAAATGAAAAATGCCTTATATTCAGGTGTGCAGAATTATTAGGCAAGTTTTCTTTTACAGGCAAAATGAGCCAAAAAAGAGATTTAACTCAGACTGAAAAGTCAAAAATTATTAAATACTCATGAGAAGGACGCAATACTAATGCAATACTAGAAATTGCAAAGTTAAAGCATGACCAAGGGACAGCAAAATGCTCATTGGGTCAGCGGGGTCAGACAAAAACAGGTGGAAAAGAAAAGACACGTTAACTGCAAAATAATTAAGAATTATGTGTGAAACCATCAGGAACCCTTTAGTCTCCAGCGCCACCATTTTCCAGAACTGCAACCTACCTGGAGTCTCCAGAAGTGCAAGGTCTCAGGATCTCAGAGACTTAGGTTAGCTAAAGAATCCTAAAAAATGACCCGCACTTGATAAGAATCACAAGCTGAAGTGTTATAAAATACATGAAGACTGGGTTTTTATAGGCCTTATAAACCGACAGCTTGAGAGTGACTCCTGAAGGACCAGCACCACATCCTCTTGTACCACTGTTTGAAGAATTTATCTTCCAGAATCTGGCAGTAAGTTTTGGAAGATCATTTTTAGTCCATCTCTGCAAGACAGACATTTCAGGATAAGAGATGGACTAAAAGTGAACTCAAACACCTTACTGCCAGATTCTGGATAAATTCTTCAAACAGTGGTACAAGAGGATGTGGTGCTGGTCCATCAGGAGTCATTCTCAAGCTGTCTGTCTATAAGCCCTATTAAAACCCAGTCTTCATGTATTTTATAACACTTCAGCTTGTGATTCTTATCAAGTGCAGGTCATTTTTTAGGATTCTTTAGCTAACCTAAGTCTCTGAGATCCTAACACCTTGCACTTCTGGAGACTCCAGGTAGGTTGCAGCTCTGGAAAATGGTGGCGCTGGAGACTAAAGGGTTCCTGATGGTTTCACACTTAATTCTTCACCTTAATTCTTAATTATTTTGCAGTTAACATGTGTCTTTTCTTTTCCACCTGTTTTTGTCTGACCCCGCTGACCCAATGAGCATTTTGCTGTCCCTTGGTCATGCTTTAACTTTGCAATTTCTAGTATTGCATTAGTATTGCGTCCTTCTCATGAGTATTTAATAATTTTTGACTTTTCAGTCTGAGTTAAATCTCTTTTTTGGCTCATTTTGCCTGTAAAAGAAAACTTGCCTAATAATTCTGCACACCTGAATATAAGGCATTTTTCATTTCCAGCCTTCATGAACAATTATATATCACTTATAAATGATTAAAAACAATATTAATAGTAGTTATTAAGATTGATGTGGATTGGAATTGGTAAAATGTGCTTGGGAAAAAAATATGATCAGAAAATCAACTTGCCTAATAATTCTGCACTGCCTGTATGTGTACTTATGGTGTACTTTCAGTGTACTTATCCAAGAATTTACAGGTAATATAAGGTAACTACATGGGTTAAGGTTAGGTTTTGAGGTAGGTTCAGAGTTATTACCTAGTTATAACACTGTTATTGTAATTGGTATAAGTACATAGTTTGTACATGTGTAACAGGACTGTACAATAAAGTGCTACCCTAATTCTAAATTAGATTCATATTATCTTCACATAAGTCATTTTTTTAATATGATTAACATACAATATGTGCTTAGTTTATGTATATATGTGTAATATATATATATATATATATATATATATATATATATATATATATACAGTACAGTCCAAAAGTTTGGAACCACTAAGATTTTTAATGTTTTTAAAAGAAGTTTCGTCTGCTCACCAAGGCTACATTTATTTAATTAAAAATACAGTAAAAAACAGTAATATTGTGAAATATTATTACAATTTAAAATAACTGTGTACTATTTAAATATATTTGACAAAGTAATTTATTCCTGTGATGGCAAAGCTGAATTTTCAGCATCGTTACTCCAGTCTTCAGTGTCACATGATCCTTCAGAAATCATTCTAATATGCTGATCTGCTGCTCAAGAAACATTTAATGTGTACAATTGTACAAAATATTTGTGTACAATATTTTTTTTCAGGATTATTTGATGAATAGAAAGTTCAAAAGAACAGTGTTTATCTGAAATCTAATCTTTTGTAACATTATAAATGTCTTTACTGCCACTTTTGATTGATTTAATGCATCCTTGCTGAATAAAAGTATTCATTTCTTTCATTTCTTTTCAAAAAAATAAAAATAAAAATTCTTACTGACCCCAAACTTTTGAACGGTAGTGTATAATGCTACAGAAGCTTTGTATTTCAGATAAATGCTGTTCTTTTGAACTTTCTATTCATCAAGGAATCCTGAAAAAAAAGTACACAACTGTTTTCAACATTGAAAATAATCATAAATGTTTATTGAGCAGCAAATCAGCATATTAGAATGATTTCTGAAGGATCATGTGACACTGAAGACTGGAGTAATGATGCTGAAAATTCAGCTTTGCATCACAGGAATAAATTACTTTGTAAAATATATTTAAATAGTACACAGTTATTTTAAATTGTAATAATATTTCACAATATTACTGTTTTTTACTGTATTTTTAATTAAATAAATGTAGCCTTGGTGAGCAGACGAAACTTCTTTTAAAAACATTAAAAATCTTAGTGGTTCCAAACTTTTGGACTGTACTGTATATATATGTGTGTGTGTGTGTGTATACTGTATATATGTGCAAAAGTCTTAGGCCACCATTAGATGTTGTTTTAGCAATGATACAATGACCATATTTCTCAGTCTCTGAATATAACCAGAAAATACAGTAAATTTGAAAACAGAAAAAAAATTTTCTTGCTTTTATAGGCTAAAGTTGCACTTATTTAGTGACCTCCCCTTACACTTGAGCAATAGCAGGAACCAGGAAGGCCAAGAAAACTTCCAAAATCTGATGAGAAGTTTCTCAGAGTTTCTTCTTTGAGAAACTGGAAAAAAGCCATTTTTTTTTCTATTTTGTGTACATATTTCCTTTATTTTCTGTTTGTAATGTAATAAAGAGACTGAAAAATAAATATGATTGCTAAAACAACAAAGCTGGTGGTGGACTAAGACTTTTGCACAGTGTATGTATATATATATATATATACTGTATATATAAACATACCAAATTGTGCCAAACTGTGTGTAAGTCATTTTTGGCCAAGTGTTATAGTGTTATATATTATATATATATACCACTTGGCCAAAAATGACTTACACACAGTTTGGCACAATTTGGTATGTTTCATTGCATCATGACAAATGATACAATTGAAATGTGGAATGCCCACTTTAGTTTGACCCTTGCATCCGTTTAGCCTCAGCATGTACAGTATGAATGAAAACAATCCATTCAGTGACCTCCATGTTGAATGTGACTCTTATATTAATATTTAATGAAGTGAAGGGTAAGTGAATGTTTCTGAGGGAAGCTTGGCTCTCTCCAGGGTTAAGTGAGCTGTTAATAATTGATGATGTGCTGATTTTTATGGTTCTTTGAGCGTGTTAATAGAATAATGTACTTACTGACTGCACCAATAGAATAATGCAGTTAACGTGTGTGTTTTGAGAATAATGCAATTAGCATGTGTTCAAGGGGTCATTGCTGAGGGAGAGAGCAGGCAGATACACACATCTACATGATCTGTGAGGGAACACAGTATGTGTCGGTCATTGCTTTCTAACCTTATAAACACCCAACTGATTCAAATCTTCTTTCATCTTTTTCATTTCCGCTGTCTCTCTCTCTTCTTCTCTTTTCCCTCTCTCTCGCTCTTTCTCATTGATTTTCTGTTTGTTTTTCAATCACATTATTTCCCGCACACAGCGGTGTAGCCAGCGGCTAAATGGCCCCTCTCTTACTAATTGGACGTTTAATTAGATCACAGATTTGGCCCAATTAGTCGCTGTAGGGAGGATAGGGGATAGCCTGGGGGGCTGTGTGTATCTTTGGGTGCGTGTTTATGAGAGGAGATGGTGAAGAGAGAAAGCGAGGAACAGAGATACAGAGAAGGGGGAGCAAGAGAGCGAATGGGAGGGTGGAAGAGAGATATCTCTCTCTAGGCTGCCTCATTAGAGATGTCAGAAAGGGTCTGCCATGATACTTCCCCCTCACTATGAGTCCAGCCCCAAGAGACCTATCAGACCAACCCGGCCCAAGTGTGCTCCCGGGACTCAGACCGTGCCGTCTCTCAGTCTCAGGAGCAGCTGCAGTTCAAATCACTGCCGCATTACCTGAGAGAGCCAGCGCCAGCCTCAGTTTATCAGTGAATGGTGCCATACTTTCATGAAAACATACAGAACAAGGGTGTTTCCTTTGAGGTGGCACTGAATTTTGAACTAAAATTTCAGTATATCAAATAGGCAGCATATGTTTTGCCTCCTATCAGCTCATTGTGGTCTCTGAGCTGATGGTCTTAAAGCATGGCGTGAGTGTTAGGGAGTGCCTCTACATCAATGAGATTGGCTGATTAAGCTGTCGACAAGATAATGGCTGCCAATCATGTTCACAACTGGCCTGAATGGGTCAAAATGGTTAAAATGCATACTAGTTGGACTCATTCATCGAGGTACTTGGACATGACATTACTACTTTTGGTCGAGTTTGTATTGAAATGAGCTAAAAATGACTTTTTGAAATGAAATGAGTGTTTTAGTGAGCTTTCAGCTCTGAAATTAAAGCATGTTTGTTGGCTAGTGGTCCTAAAATAGGTGACTATTAAAAATGATACAATTTTGAATAATGTCTTGATTTATACATGTGTATATTTGTGTGCATTTTGTTTTGTGATTTCGCCAGAAAGAATAGAGTATCGGCAACGCCATTAGGCGACAGATTGACACGCTCATCTGTTTGAAGTCTGTGCACGAGCAAAAAGAGAACATAAACCCCGCTTTCTTTGATTTGATTGGCCATCTCAATCATTTTGACATTGACAAGCGCTGTTAGACTGCTGAGACAGACCAGATTACAAATGTAACTTTTAAAGCTTTTTGTCATCCTAATAAAATACAATTTGGCCATTTCTAGTTATTGGGGGGTGTCTATGGTGGTTATGGCCCTAATAGTGAGTAAAAGGTGCTATATGTTTGTTATTATGTGTGTGTTTATGTATGGATGCACAGAATTCTCTAATGCACTCATGATATCTTTCTACCACTTATTGTGCTTTGATTGTGTGCATTGTGTTTGTTATACGTCTTAGATGTCACACATGTTTGACAGTGTGTATTGCTTAACTGTTTATTAGCACTTATGTTTTTCACTTGTTGTGACTGACACTTTTGGAACTACATAATTGCATTACCTTGCCCACTGGAAGGCACACCTTCTTCACCAGAGGGACTCATTTGTTGCTCTGCATTATGGGAAACCATGGCTAATGAGGCACAAGGTGATCATGTCAGTCAAGACACACTATGGATGGCATCCACAGGGATGCTTGCTTGCATGCATCCACAGCATGGAACCCTTTCTCCTTGGAGAAAGTATGGAGGATTTGCCCTCTGGGCATTAGATGAAAGAACCGGTGTCTCTCAGTGAGATACTTAAAAGAGATTTAAATAAAAGCACTGTTTTTGGAAAGGGAGAGGTTGATATGAATCATACAGATCTGCTATTGCAATGCCAGGCACTGCTTTACTGACAAATGTGCACACAGCTCAACTTCTGACCCTGTGGTTTGTTCTTCATTATTCTTTCTTTTATTTTCCTTTCTGTCTCTCTTTCTCCCTAAATCCTGACTCAGCTGGTTGTTCAATAAGATGCTGGTGGGGAGTCATTTGGCTGGGCTAGACAAGCTGGATGCTTGCCCACACATGCACACACACACACACACACAAACACACGTTTTATGGGGACTTTCCATTGACGTAATGATTTTTATACTGTACAAACTGTATATTCTACCCTGCTACACTAACCCTACCCCTAAAACTACCCATCACAGAAAACTTTCTGCATTTTTACATTTTCAAAAAAACATCACTCTGTATGCTTTTTAAAATTTCTGTAAGACCAAAAGTGTTCCCACAAGGATACCCACTAAGATAGTAAGATCTGGAATTTATGACGTTGTGGGGTCCTTCAGTCGGACTAAGACAACGTATTAAAAATCATATATAAGAATGTTTGACAAAATCTTAAGTCAATATAGTATGGTCCTTCCCTATACACTATAACTTAACCTACCCGTCACAGGAACCTAACGTAATTACATAATTCTAACATTCTTTTATATATATATATATATAAAGTCAACATTTGAAGTGGATCAAAAAAGTTAATCAGAGTTGTCCTAAGAAGAAGGTTTTAGGACAACTTTGATGGTTTTGATCCACTTCAAATGTTGACTACTGTATGGATATATACAGTCAAACCATTTCATTTCAAAACATTTCATTCATTATCACAGTTTATTCACCATAGTTTAAAAAATGGTAATAAAATATGACAATATCTCAGAGTTAAACTGAGTCAATTTCTGATGCATTTACAGAAATGTTTTATTAATGTGCAATGTCCCTGTTAAAGGTGCCCTAGAATTAAAAATTGAATTTACCTCGGCATAGTTAAATAACAAGAGTTCAGTACATTGAAATGACATACAGTGAGTCTCAAACTCCATTGTTTCCTCCTTCTTATATAAATCTCATTTGTTTAAAAGACCTCCGAAGAACAGGCGAATCTCAACATAACACCGACTGTTACGTAACAGTCGGGATCATTAATATGTACGCCCCCAGTATTTGCATATGCCAGCCAATGTTCAAGGCATTACACAAGGGCAGCCAGTATTAATGTCTGGATCTGTGCACAGCTGAATTATCAGACTAGGTAAGCAAGCAAGGACAATAGCGAAAAATGGCAGATGGAGCAATAATAACTGACATGATCCATGATAACATGATAGTTTTAGTGATGTTTGTAAACTGTCTTTCTAAATGTTTTGTTAGCATGTTGCTAATGTACTGTTAAATGTGGTTAAAGTTACCATCGTTTCTTACTGTATTCACGGAGACAAGAGCCGTCGTTATTTTCATTTTTAAATACTTGCAGTCTGTATAATTCATAAACACAACTTCATTCTTTATAAATCTCTCCAACAGTGTAGCATTAGCCGTTAGCCACAGAGCACTATCAAAGTCATTCAGAATCAAATGTAAACATCCAAATAAATACTATACTCACATAATCTGATGTATGCATGCCGCATGCATGACGAACACTTTGTAAAGATCCATTTTGAGGGTTATATTAGCTGTGTGAACTTTGTTTATGCAATGATAGAGTCGAGAGCTCGGGAGGGGGCGGAGAGCACGAGATTTAAAGGGGCCGCAGCCTGAATCGGCGCATTTCTAATGATGCCCCAAAATAGGCAGTTAAAAAAATTAATTAAAAAAAATCTATGGGGTATTTTGAGCTGAAACTTCACAGACACATTCAGGGGACACCTTAGACTTATATTACATCTTGTAAAAAACGTTCGATGGCACCTTTAACTAAACAAATTAATAAATAAAATAAACTGTGTCAGAAAAAAATGTATCTTAATTATGTCAGATAACACTTAAGCAAAACATGGTCAGGTCAAAGTGTCTGAATAATTTTTAGTTCCAAATTTGTATAAATTTTACTGGTAATCCACTGTATGAAGAATTTTTGGGTATAATATGCCACAGTTTACTTTATTTAGCTATCCTCACTTATATAAATTAACAATAATGTCCTGCACCCACTAGTAAAAAAAATATATATATTATATCTAGTTAGTGTTTGAATAAGTTTTGGTTTGACTGTATATATATATATATATATATATATATATATATATATATATATATATATATATATATATATATATATATATATATATATAATGTAACCCTGCAAAGTAATAAATACAAGTACGCACACACATTGCATTGTGTACACATTGTGTACATTGCATAAATCTTTAATGCATTCCAGAGTTTCAAAGGGAAGATGTGAAAATCTAAACAAGTGTTATTTTGTGACTCTATATCACATTTTTTTCACTTTTATCTAAAACTTTCTTTTAAATTAATAGTTATACACCTTCTTTTCGCTTGGGCATTTCTGTAAAGTATAAAACAGTTAATATGACAGATGCTGTATATTTTTTAATTGATATTGGTTAAAATGCTATTATTAAGTGAATTACTAGGTAAATTAAATTTGAAGCTGTGATAATCTACAACACCAAAGGTTGTTAATTAAATTAGCCAAAAATGAGTATGCACCATTGAAATGAAAATTAATATAATGCCACTATAATTTACACTAGATTTTCCCTCTCCATTTTTGAAAATTAATTTAAAAAAATATTAACATGTTGAAAATTACCAGCTTCTTTTCTAAGAAGTCTGAATCTCTTTTATTTCGTCGTTTGATTTGTACGCCAGGCATTGTTGTTATTAAGTCTCAGTGTGTGTGTTTGCATGTATGTGTGCGTTCTAGTCTGGAGGAAATTGAGGAAAGCTTGTGGTCGATATGAGCGAAGCCTCCATAAAAACCTTCTCTCACGGAAAATCACTTCCCACGCGATCACGCAAGCACACACACTAACGCGCGGTCTTACGCGAACACGCTCGCGAGCACACGTACAGATAGAGCTCTTCCTTCACCCGCACACCTTTCTCAAAGGCATCCCCCTGCTGTCTTTTTTCCACATTGTGATTCCAAAAGCAGACTGTGTGTGTGCATGTTTTTTGTGATGTCTGATTTCCTTCGTTTAAGTACACAGAGTCATATAAAGCTGAATTATAGTGTATCGGAGAGCATTTAAAGGCTTTAATCAGAACATACACACACAAACACACATGCTACTGAAGTAGTTGTAACTCTTAGTAGTTTTATGAGTCTGCATTAACTAACCCCAATTACCCTCTCATGAGGTGCGTGAGAACAGAGCGGCTAATTAGTTGTGTGTGTGCGAGACAAAGAATGGCAAAGAAAAGGGGATTGTATGAATGGGTTATGGCGCTCAGTGAAAAAGTTATTTCTGCGGTCATAAACACGCTTCACACACATTTAGTTTGGATTTGTGTACGCAATTGATTTTTTTTAGTCTCTTGCAATATTGATGAGCATGAATAAGAGATGAGTTGGGCAGGGTGTGTCCCAGTGGGGGATTTGCCCCCTCCCTGTTACTTCCTGTCTGAGGATTACCCAGCATTCCGGCTGAACCACTGCGAATGGATGTAATGTTGGTTTGGTCACCATTCAAAGGTTGATTCATAAAAAGTGAGTTTAGATTCTAGGCCTATAAGCTTGATGTTTGGCACCTGAGTGAACATATTGCATGACCGCCGATGTGTGTGTTTGTGCACCAGGCGATGCTGCTCCCCCAGAATCCATCTCAGGTGCACGCTGCCGCTGTGAATGGAGACAAGAACACCTTACAGAGACTGATCACAGGTATCACACATATACAGTCAAACCAAAATTTATTCAGACACCTTGAACGTTTCATTCATTAATACAGTTTATTCACTATAGTTTAAAAAAATGGTAATAAAATATGACAAGATCTCAGAGTTAAACTGTGTCAGAAAAAATTAATCTTGATAATGTCAGATAACACTTAAGCAAAACATGGTCAGGTCAAAGTGTCTGAATCATTTTTGGTTCCAAATTCTTTATCAATTTTACTGGTAGTCCACTGTATGAAGAAATTTGGGGTATAATATGCCAGTTTACTTTATTTTGCTATCTTCAGTTACATAAATGAACTATAGTCTCCTGCACCCACTAGTAAAAATATCTCAAAAATATAAAAAAATGTTTGATTGTATATCCATGCTCATAATGCTCTGTGCTGTTCACTTTTTCTATGTAAGCCTATATGATGTATTTTAAAAATACACTGCCATTCAAAAGTTTTTTAAACATTTTTGAAAGAAGTCTTTCATGCTCAGCAATGCTGATTTATTTGATCAAAAATACAGTGAAATATCAACACAATTTAAAATAGATGTTTTATTTAATATATTTGAATATGTCATTTATTCATGTAATGGCAAATCTTCAGTGCCTCATGATCATTCAGAAATCATGCTGATTTGCTGCTCAAGAAAAGTTTTTATTATTATCAATGTTGAAAATAGTGGTGTTTAATATTTTTGTGGAAATTCTGATAATTTTTCAGCATACTTTTAAACAAAATATTCAAAAGAACAGCATTTATATGAAATACAATTGTTTCAGTGTAAAAGTCTTGACTGTCACTTTTGTCAATTTAAGTTATAAGTATTAAGTATTTAAAAAATTAAAATGTAAAAAAATTACTTAATGCTTTAAATGATATTATATACACACACTATTTCATCCTTTTGACAATAATCAGTATTCACTTTGAAATAGCTTAAAATTCATTTTTAAAAAAAAAGAAAAATCTTGATTTCAACCAATTGTTACAAAGTACATTCAAAATGTTTAATATGTGAATTAAAATACAGTAAATAAGTAAAATTTAGATAAATAAAACAAAATCTACATTTAATAATTTTCATACTTTTGAGGAATGTACGGAATTCAACGAGGAACGCATTTCTTGACCATTATAGTACATTCTTTAGCATAAATATATTGTCTGACATTACATCTATCATGTTGCATTGTCCTGACTTGAATGTTTTTTTTTTTTTTTTTACCTATGATAATTTATTCTGGTACCAACAAGTACCATTTAGCAATTTATGGAAGAACTTTCTGTAAAAAATCCTGCTTTGCTCAAAGTTCTCATATTTTTAAATTTAACTCCCATGGCCTTATGGGATAGCAAAGTGTCCACTGTTGATGGTCATTAGTAAACTTAATAACCACACCAAAATTCCATTAAAGTCATTGCGATATTGTTTGGTTTTATATCGCCAGCAAAATCGTCATAAATCTACTGTGAATAATCAATATATCACTCACTGTTTAATATATCACTACCTATTTCATTTTATAGTAAGAATGGATTCCAATAACAGTTTACTTTTTATGTGTGTGTGTGCTTTGTGTTCACAGCAGAGTCTCGTCTGCGGGACAGCGAAGATCAGTTCGGCCGGACTCCTCTGATGTATTGTGTGTTGGCTGACCGCTTGGACTGTGCAGAGGTGCTGCTTAAGGCCGCCGCAGCCGTCAACAAGACTGACCACAGTCAGAGGACTGCACTGCACCTCGCAGCACAGAAGGTGACACACACACACACACACACACACACATCCGTCTGTCTCTGAGCTGACCCTGTTTTTGATAGACGCTTACAAATTTGGTGTTGTTGGGGTTTACTGCCCTCTAGTGTTTGTGATGTTGACATATTTCTTGCTGAGATTTAAATATGAGAGCGCTTGTATGTGTCATGTGGTATTTTGACTTAATAAACGGGATGGTTTGAATGAGACTAGAGGATTGGATAGGAGAGGAAAGGAGAAGAGTGTGAGGAGAGGAAGACAGGGAGGGATGGGATTGATGGCTAACACTCTGACATCTAGATCAATAAGAGCTGTAGCTCAGGGATTAACACTCTAATTGGGCTGGGAATAGAGACTGAGAACCCTGACACACACACACGAGGGCTCTCCCCGGAATGTTTTACACGGGAGCTAAGGAGGCCTGTGAGGATACTTGATGAGAGGGGAGGGCCGTTCACACTCAGACACATTCAACCCTTTAGATAGATAAACAGCCTGCTCTATCCCAAACGCAGTCCAAGAATAAATGTCACAGGGTGACACCAACAAGTGTTTTTTCACTCCATTTAGATATTTTGCAGGCTTTGGATGATTTATCATTTTAGTAAAAATGCAGATAAAATATATGGTGATTTAACAATTCAGTCTAATGACTTAGGAATAGTTCACCCCAAAAAATGTGTTCACCCTCAAGCCGTGAAAGAAGCTATGACTTCTTTCAGCCGAACGTAATTGAGTTATATTAAATAATATCTTGGCTCTTCCCAGCTTTGTTATGGCATTGAATAGTGCTTGAATTTTTGAAGCTCCAAAAAGTGCATCCATCCATCATAAAAGTAATCCATACTCCTATGGGTTAATAAATGCCTTCTGAAGCGGGTTTTTGTAAGAAGAATATCCATATTTAAAACTTTATAAACTATAATCACTGGCTTCCGGCAATGGCTGTACGTGCGTTCATTCATGAGAGAGTCGAATTCCGGCGGAAGGGTGACCTCTGACCCGATGTATTACGTGATGTAACTCCTCTTATATTGAAATTCTCCATTTTTCTTTAAAAAAAACCCTTCTAATTTGTAAAGGGCATTTTGTTTTGCTCTATCCTTAGAGTTTCCGTGTTTGTCAATTCTCACCTAAGCTTACGCTATGGCTACTTCATACGTTGGATTGTAAATTGGATGGAGGCAGTTCTGAATGCGAACTTGCAGTCGATTGTAATAAAGGTGCAGGGTTTAAGTGGACTAAATGATTGGAGAAGTCCGGCACACGTCTGGACAGAGAAGTCTGTTGTTTTACATGAAGATAGAGTTATAATATTTTGATTAAAAATTATGAGGTCTAAAAATTTTTAAAAATGAAACGAATGTCTAGATGAATTGTTCACAAAAAGATCAAACATTTAAAAAGTAGTTAGGGTGCATTTTGAAGGTGAAATATGTAATTTCTGGAGACACCAAATTAAAATGCAGAAATAATGACTATTTTCAAACAGGTTTTTTTTTTCGCAAATACCCCCTGTCTGCCATTGGACGGACAAAAAGACAGTCCCACCCAAACAAATGATAGTGTTGATGTGTCAGGGACGTTTTGGTCACCCCACAGTTTTGTTTTGTTTTTACACTTCTGGGGGAAATCAATTTACAAATACCTCTGGATATTAAGTACAGTCACTGAAGTAACTGAACTAGATAAAATAGTTGTATTTTGGGCCTTGACAGAAACCAAACTTAAAGGATTAGTTAACTTCAGAATTACAATTTCCTGATAATTTACTCACCCCTATGTCATCCAAGATGTTTATGTCTTTCTTACTTCAGTCAAAAAGAAATTATGTTTTTTGAGGAAAACATTCCAGGATTTTTCTCCATATAGTGGACTTCACTGGGGTACAACGGGTTGAAGGTTCAAATTGCAGTTTCAATCCAGCTTCAAAGCGCTCTACAAGATCCCAGCCGAGGAATAAGTGTCTTGTCTAAAGAATCAATCAGTCATTTTCTAAAAAAAAATAAAAATGTATATACTTTTTAACCACAAATGCTTGTCTTGCACTAACTCAGCGATGCGCCACCCATTACGTAATCACATTAGAATGGTCACTTGTGACGTAGGCGGAAGTAGTCAGAAGTCAGACGTCCTTTACAAAAAAGGTAAAACAACAATGTCGGACAATTTTGAAGTTTGAGGAGAAAATTAGATTTTCCAATGAGTTTTTCGCCCTACCGCGGTACTTCCGCCTACGTCACGTGTGACCTTTTCTAACGTGATTACGTAATGCGTGGCGCATCGCAGAATGCATTTGTGGTTAAAAAGTATATACATTTTAATTTTTTTTTTTTTTTAAATGACAGATCATTTCGCTTGACAAGACCCTCATTCCCCGGCTGGGATCGTATAGAGTCCTTTGAAGCTACACTGAAACAGTTTGGACCTTCAACCTGTTGTACCCCAGTGAAGTCAGGTGTTGTTCAGTTCATGAATAAGTGACTCTTATGAGCCGGTACTTTTAATGGATCAGTCAAATAGACCTTAAGAATTACTGGCTTGAATCAGTCTTAACAAATTTCACATGTTCTAATGACTTGGCCACAGCTCTGACTGAATAATAGTTATATAGCATAGTGAAATTATTTGACAACATTAACATAAACATTTAGAGTAAATGTAGTGTTATTCCTGCTCTTCATTAGGTTGTTGTGATCCTCCAATCATTACAAACAGACAAATTATTTCTGCAAGTAAAGTTAAAAGTTGTTTATGAATTTTTGCATGTGTACATGCTTTTCAGGGCAATGTGCGTTTCATGAAACTCCTCCTGTCGCGCCATGCCGATTGGCGTTTGAAGGATCTGGAGGAAATGACTCCATTGCACCTGGCAACCCGTCATTCGAGCTCCAAACCTCTGTCTCTGCTCCTCAAGCACATGGCACCTGGTGAGGTGGACACACAGGACAGGAATAAGGTACCGAACAATACACACAGATACAGACGCTACACATGCTCACTCACACACTCAGCGGCTCGTATACTTATGGCTTGGGTGGGGATCAGGGGTGAATGTGAGGTTAGGTGGTGTGTGTATGTGTGCGTGTGTGTTTGTGGTTGTATATATGCCATAAAGCAACAGGGGGGCTGTGCACCCTCTGATGTTTCTCTGGAGGATATGAGCTCTGTTTAAATTGTCTAATAAAAGATATTTTCTCAGAGCTGCTGCGAGAGCTTGCCAGGCGCCTACAAGGCTCAGGATCTCATCGCAATGTTAACCTTATGTGTGTGTGGAGTGACAGTTACACGCGCTGCATGCCAAAGACGTCTGCCACGAATCGCAAAGAGAATACACACTGACCCAAATTCACAACAAAGATGATATGTATGGATTTTTATAGAAAAAATAAAGTAGATAATTGTGAGATAAATCTTAAAATAACAAATAAAGCCACATTGTGTGATAAAACAAATAAAATCGCAATTACAAGAAATAAAGCCACAGTTACAGAAAAACAACGTCACATTTACAAGAAATAGTTGCAATTATGAGAAGTAAAGTTTGGGGTTGGTAAAAAGTCACTTAAGCTCATCAAGGCTGCATTTATTTGATAAAAAAAAATACAGTAAAAATAGTAATATTGTGGAAATATTATTACAATATAAAGTAATTGTTTTCTAAGTTAATATATTTTAAAGAATATTTATTCCTGTGATAGCAAAGCTGAATTTTCAGCAGCCATTTCTCCAGTTTTCAGTTTCAGAAAACATTCTAATATATTTGGTAAACATTTTTTCTAATTTTCAATGTTGGAAACAGTTGTGTTGCTTAATATCTTTGTGGAAACTGTGATACATTTTTACTGGATTGCTTGACTAGATGACTAGAAAATGATAAAAAAAAACATTTATTTGAAATATCTTTTCTAACATATCATTATACATGTCTATGTCTTTACAGTCAATAAATAATTAGAAAATATAGCTGCTGGCAGCATTTATCAGGGTTCAAGCACTTTAAGGCTTTAAGCACATAAAAAGGTATTATATTTTATTTAGCAAGCATAGAAGCACTTAGATCATAGATGGAAAAGACTATTTAAAACCAATACAGGCAATTTACTAAGGAAAAATATGTTTTTTGAAGTTTTTTTTGACAGTTATAGCACCACCTATTGCCTGATCTCCTCCACTTTTTTTAGGTGTCCTCAGAGTGTGCCCATACATATGTGTGTCAAATTTGGTGAAAATATCTCATTTTGTTTTGAAGTTATATACATGAGCGACTTCGATTGGATTTTTTTTGCTACTTCCTATCAAAATTTTGACAGTTGGCATTAGCATGTAGTTAACAAACTATGGTTCCGTATTTACCACAGTGGCTCCGTCTCGATCAGACTAACGGTTTCGAAGATATTCGCAAAAGTTTTTTTAAGCACTAAAAAAAAAAACCTGGCATGTTTGGTATCACTGGACTCGGCAAGGATTCAGGAGTCTCAAATGAAAATAAGTCGACCACACGCAAAACTATAAGCATTTGAAAATTTAATTTTACCACTAGGTGGCACTGGTTCGAAACTTCTCAGGCTCCTTCAGGGCGTCGTGCAGATGACCCATACCGAGTTTCGTTCTGATCGGCCTCCGTTAACCTTGTCTAATAGGTACTCAAATTTCATTGGCCGATGGCGGCCATGTTTTTCAAGATACGCCAATGTCCTCGTAGATAATCATGGCACCTTGGCAGCTGTTTTCATGTTTTTTTTTTTTGTGTGTGTTATTGTGCCATCAAGTGTCCATTCACCACGTGTTTTTTTTTTTTACTGTGATCAAAGATTGAGCTCATACACGTGTATCAAGTTTGGTGAAAATATCTTAATTTCGTTCAAGAGTTATAGCCGTTTTAGTAAAAGTGGCTCCGCCCACTTCGATCATTTTGGCAGCCCTTAGTGACCGTGAATTGGAATGTCAACTTTTTTTTGATAACTATTGACAATCAGATTCCAGAGAATCTCTCTGCACTGGTTTGGTTCCGATCGGGTCAAAAACCTGGGACTAGTTCGCAAAAGTATTTTTTTCCAAAAAATCCAAAATACGGGGTTTGATGAAAGTTTCATTACTGGTTGGCACTGCTGTTGTACTTTACTAAAATATTTGTAATATTACTCTATGAACTATAATACCGGTAATAATAAGAGCTACAGTACTATAGTATAGTACTAGGATTAGTGAAAACAGGATTTTTAGACTTTTATATAAGAAGATACATGCTGGTCACCATAGAGCAAAAGGAGAGGTTGGAGAGATGAGTATGTGGGCCCTGTGCTTTCCTGGGAAACACTGCTATCAACTGCTCCAGATTACCAGACCACATGCAGCTTTATTCACTTTGGCTCCAATTACTGTAAACATTCACCCCAGTTTACTTTCCGATGATCTACGCACATACAGCGACTCTTTAGATACGCCGTCATTTAAAATCTCATTCCACAGACAAACAGCTCAAAGCTACCAGGGTTATTAAGGCTCCTGTTTTAAATCATTATTCTGTGTGTGTGTGTGTGTGTATGGTTGTGATTACGCTAACATGAGTGTGTGCGCGTGTGTGTGCGCACTGTGGTTGTATCAGTGCTCCCATTGAGTCACATAAGGGAGTTTTGTTTGCAGGCCTTTATCCGTCTGTTGGTTTTATAATAATTTGATAAGCAGAATCGTGATTTCTCGTGATGAGACTTGTTCTGTGGCCAGATGCAGAAAATAGCTCATCTAGTGCGTCTTCGGTCTTCACTTTCCACATTGGCTGTTTGTAAGTTACTGTGGAAACTTGAGTGATGGATGATGAGAGAAAAGCTTTTGTGCTTTTGAGGTAAACATTTTCATTTTGGAATCAAACTGCCCAGCAAACTCTCTTTTTATGTCCTGCGAAGGATGTCCTGCTGTTTAAGCTTGTGAAGAAGCTGGAGACCAGCATCCATTTAAATGTAACCATTTACCAGACAGTTCATCCAAAGTGACTTATAAATGAGGAAAAGCTCAAGCTATTTAACAGACAGAAGCCAAAAGTGTTAGTAGTACTGACAAAGATGGATTTTGACTTCTGACTACCATGAGTCTCGAGCTGAGAGGGCCAGATTGGCTTGACACACACAAAAAGGCATTGGAAATATACAACTTTACAATATATAGACAAACAGTGATTAAGGGTGCTTTCACATTAGCACTTTTGGTGCGCACCCGGGTTCGATTGACGTCAGAGTTCGGTACGTTTGGATGATGTGAACGCGGTCTTCTGAACTCGGGTGCGCACCCGCGAACCGTACCCGAGTCCGCTTAAAAAGGGTGGTCTGGGGTGCGGTTCAAGTGAACTCCGGTACGGTTCGCTTCTGATATGAATGCAAACGTACCAAATTGCGGAAGTGAACCGCTATTAATGCCGTATTATTTGATAAAAATGTGTGTTTGTGTGTGTGTTTCACTCACTTTCCCAACGAGCGTGACTGACGTGCTGCAAGCAGAGAGCTGTAGTGTAGCCTTTCTTATTTCTGCTCACCTTCCGTACTACAGTCGCGGCAGATAGAGGCAAGTGTCGTTATGAACAAAACCAACGGTTAAAAAACAAAAATATGAAAGTGAGGAGAGCAACGTTATGCATTTTGCCGCCTTCTCCTGCGCCGTCGTTACTAAGCAACGGAGTAAACAGCTGCTGGTTTGATGACGCAAACGAACCGCGGGTCGGACCCAAATAATATAATGTGAACACAGTCCAGTGGGGGCAGGGGGAGGGGGGAGCAATCGAACTCGGGTTCGGTCCAGGCAATCGAACCAAGTGTGAAAGCACCCTTAATGTGCACAGATTATAACGCAAACCTTGAACAAAGTTTTGTAAGGCACTCAACAATTCTCATTTGCAAAATATAAAATTGGAATTATGAGAAAAGTAAGTAATTTATGTTATGAGTAATGTATAATTGTAAGTTTAAATTCATTTAAATTTTATTCAAGTTAAAGTTGTAATGTGTACTTTTAAGCTTAAATTATACATGTTGACTTAACTTAGTTGAAATGTATAATTTTGCATTTTACATTTTTTTTTTTTTACCAAAATATTCAATATATGTAGAACTGAATATGTAAAATGACAGGCAAGTTCAGAAATTCCAAATTCTAAAATGTCACAGTTGCTACTTGAAAACTCTGAAATGTTAATACTTTTTCAGTTTAATAAAATTCAAAACAACACATTATAACTTTAGGTTGAATCAAATTTTAAATGTACATGTAATTGAATCTAAACTTTATGCATTATAACTGTGAATAAAAATGTAAAATTGAAACTTAAAAGCACTCTAAAAAACAGCTGTAAAAAACAAATATACTGTAATATACTGTAATATTTGTCATTTTCGAGAAAGTCACCTATAGGCTACTTTATCGAAAACGCAAATAATATTACCCGGAATGCATTGTATACCTTAAAAACAATGCATTCTGGGTAATATTTGTCATTTTCGTGAAAGTAGCTTATGGGTTACTTTCTCGAAAATAACAAATAAAATTACCCAGAATGCATTGTTTTTATGGTATATTACTGTTTCAATGGAAAACGGTATTTATTTTTACAGCTATTTTTTAGAGTGAATACAACTTTAAGTTGAATAAAATTCAATTTCAACTTAAATGTATACATTAATTATGTTTTCAGCAACTAATAAGAGTGTAGTATCCATGTTTCCATGTATAATTCCGTTCCACATGCACATGGTTCCCAGATTGCGTTGCATGTGATTGCCATTTTCTCCTAAGATCAGCTTAAAAAATCCACATATTCCACATATAGTATTATGGTTAAAGAAGGTCCTGACCCTCAAAGCCAAGAGGGAGCTGGCTGACTAGTTTGGTGTGATATGATAAAGAATGAATGCCAGCACTCCTTTATTTGTGTTTTTGGAAAAGCGCCATAATGTTATTTTCTTGATTGCAGTTCATTGACAGCTCGGTAGATGTGATCAAATTTGTTTGAAGGCCATGAAGCAGCTTTGTAGCCACAGTGTAACACGAGTGAACTATAAAACTGGAAATGTAATCTTTGAAATTGAATGTTGTTTGTTCTACAGCAGACAGCACTGCACTGGAGCGCCTTCTACAATCACCCCGAGCATGTTAAGCTGCTGATCAAGCATGATTCAAACATCGGGATTCCAGACAGCGAGGGAAAGATACCTCTACACTGGGCGGCGCATAACAAACACCCCAATGCCACACGTACGGTGCGCTGTATCCTGGTGAGTACACACTCATAACCTCACTAGTTCTCTTCACACTTAAAGTGTACAATTACAGTATCGTCAGTATGTAACACATTTGTGTATGTTGTAGGAAGCTGCTCCCACAGAATCTTTGTTGAACTGGCAGGACTATGAGGGGCGCACTCCTTTGCACTTTGCAGTGGCTGATGGGAATGAGGCAGTGGTTGAGGTCCTGACTTCATACGAGGGTTGCAGTGTGACAGCCTATGACAATCTGTTCAGGACTCCACTGCACTGGGCGGCACTGCTGGGTACACACATTTATACTCATGCATATGCGTAATTTGACTGCTTAAAGTCATTATTTTGTAATTAAATCATTTGCTGTAAGTGTAGATGTTAACACTGGCTTGTATGTGATTGTGTAGGTCATGCAAAGATTGTCCACCTCCTGTTGGAGAGGAACAAGTCTGGGATGATCCCATCAGACAGTCAGGGAGCAACACCTCTGCACTATGGAGCTCAGAGCAACTATGCTGTAAGACAATTTTGAGTGTGTAAAATAACATCTAGTTTGATTGGACCATGAATGTTTTGCTTTCCATTTTTTTTTATTTCATTTCTTCTTTTAATTTGGCTCCATCAAATCTGTTGGAAAAGGTTGTGACTAAACATCAATTTAATAGTTTAATCGATTGATTGATTGATTGATTGATTGATTGATTCATTGATTCATTCATTCATTCATTCATATATGCACAAACAAATAAATATTTATTCATTCATTTTATAATTTATTTATATATTTATATATACTCAAACAGATAGAAATATGTTCCTTTATTTGTTCATTTTATTCATTTATTTATTTACTCATAAAATTATTCATTTTGTAATGTTCATCCATTCATTCTTATATACATGTAAATGTTTCTTCATTCATTCATTCATTCATTCATTTTCCAATGTATTCATATATTTATACTGTATATACACAAATAGAAATAAATATGTTCCTTTATTTGTTCATTTTATTCAAATATAAAAATGTTCATTCATTCATTCATCCATTCATACACATACAAATATAAATAAACTTGCTGGATACTTTTTATTGGGTTTGTTCATTTTTTATTTAATTATTCATTCATTTATTTACATATATATATATATATATATATATATATATATATATATATATATATATATATATATATATACAAACAAATATAAATATACTTGCCAGTTAATTTATTATTGGGATTATTATTATTCATTTATTTGTTTATTTAATTATTTGTTTATTAATTTATTTATATAATATATAATTATATATTTATTTATATAATTTATTTATATAATCACATACAAATATGAATATACTTGTCTTGTGATTTTTTTTTTGTATTGGGATTATGAGTAGTTAGTACACATACAAATATAATTTGGGATTATTATTAATAAAATGATGAACATTGGTGTCTTTTGTGATTACGGTTATTGCTGCCATTTTATATAAGCAATATACAGTCAAACCAAAAATTATTCAGACATTTTTTATATATTTTTACTGGTGGGTGCAGGACAGGATAGCAAAATAAACTATGACATACTATACCCAAAAATTCTTCATACAGTGGACTACCAGTAAAATTAATAAAAATTTGGAACCAAAAATGATTCAGACACTTTGACCTGACCATGTTTTGCTTAAGTGTTATCTGACATAATTAAAGATGAATTTTTTCTGACACAGTTTAACTCTGATATCTTGTCATATTTTATTACCATTATTTTAAACTATAGTGAATAAACTGTATTAATGAATGAAATATTCAAGGTGTCTGAATGAATTTTGGTTTGACTGTATATGATATATAACCCTAGGGTTAGGGTCAGGGTAGGTTAGGTCTAACCCTAACTCTATAAGTTATTCGAGGCAAAAAATGTCCTCTCATATCCTATTACTTTATTTAATTGGTTCTCTGCGATTTCACATATGTATTGTGTTTTCTGTCTGTTAAGGACACAGTTGCAGTGTTCCTAAAACACCACTCTGTGCGAGATGAGCCCGATCTGGAGGGACGAACAGCCTTCATGTGGGCTGCTGGGAAGGGCAGTGATGATGTCATCAAAATTATGCTGGATTTGAAAAAGGACCTGGACATCAACATGACTGACAAATATGGAGGGACAGGTGTGAGAGAGAATTACACACTCACACACACAGATAGTCATTTTGAACGCAATTACCCATTCCTGGCCTAAACTGGTTAGTTTCAGCTCAGATCAGTGATAATTGCATTTTCTGTTCAATCAAGCAATTAACAAGCCATAACCTATGTATGTACCCCCATACAGCCATAACAAGAGTTGACGTTTGTTCGCTGTCTTCATATGCTCCTTTGTGTGTGTGTGTGTGTGTGTGTGTAGCACTTCATGCGGCTGCTCTCTCAGGGCATGTGTCCACTGTGCTCTTGTTGCTAGAGCAGGGAGCCATGGTGGATCCGCTGGACGTAATGAAACATACGCCTCTGTTTCGTGCTTGTGAGATGGGCCATCGAGATGTCATCCTAACACTAATCAAAGGTTTGTAACTGCATTCATGCCCCTTTATCCTCCCTATAGAAAATAATACAAATAGGCAAAAAAACAAAACAATGGAAATTAATACTGGTTCTAAGTCTTTGTCTAAAATAATTAGTTTCAGTGTTTTTGCCTACTTTTATTATTTTTTATTCGTCCAATTTTTTTTTTTTTTTTTTGATGAACATTGATATTATGATTCAGTATCCTTATTCCATCATGAGCTGCTTTTGATGCAATGGTCATGATCATGTTATTTAAATTTATTAGAAAAAAATTCATAGCAATAAATTTACATACATTGTTTTTGTAATTAAAGGTGCCCAAGAATGCTTTTTCACAAGATGTAATATAAGTCTAAGGTGTCTCCTGAATGTGTCTGTGAAGTTTCAGCTCAAAATACCCCATAGATTTTTTTTTATTAATTTTTTTAACTGCCTATTTTGGGGCATCATTAACAATGCACTGATTTACACTCGGCGCCGCCCCCTTAAATCGCGTGCTCCCTGCCACATGAGCTGTCGACTATATTACAACGCATTTACAAAGTTCACACAGCTAATATAACCCTCAAATGGATCTTTACAAGATGTTCGTCATGCACGCTGTATGCATGCTTCGAATTATGTGAGTAAAGTATTTATTTGGATGTTAAAGTTTTATTCTGAGTGAATTTAAGGCTGTCCTCCGTGGCTAATGGCTAATGCTACACTGTTGGAGAGATTTATAAAGAATGAAGTTGTGTTTATGCATTATACAGACTGCAAGTGTTTAAAAAATGAAAATAGCGACGGCTCTTGACTCCATGAATACAGTAAGAAACGATGGTAACTTTAACCACATTTAACAGTACATTAGCAACATGCTAACGAAACATTTAGAAAGACAATTTACAAATATCAGTAAAAATATCATGCTATCATGGATTATGTCAGTTATTATTGCTCCATCTGCCATTTTTCGCTGTTGTTCTTGCTTACCTAGTCTGATGATTCGGCTGTGTGCAGCTCCAGACGTTAACTGGCTGCCCTTGTGTAATCCCTTTCATAATGTTGGGAACATGAGCTGGCATTATGCAAATATTGGGGCGTAAACCCCGACTGTTACGTAACAGTCGGTGTTATGTTGAGATTCGCCTGTTCTTCGGAGGTCGTTTAAACAAATGAGATTTATATAAGAAGGAGAAAACAATGGAGTTTGAGACTCACTGTATGTCTTTTCCATGTACTGAACTCTTGTTATTTAACTATGCCAAGGTAAATTCAATTTTTGAATCTAGGGCACCTTTAAACAATTTTATTGTAGTGTTCTAGTTTTGTTAAGCGTCGCTTGAGTTGTTTAGAAACCTTCATGTGACACTATGTTGGTGGAAATGTGTCAGATATCTCTGTTTAAAATATAACAATTCCGTTCTCATGGTAAATCTGCATCTTGACTATGTTTAGGAGGGGCACGTGTTGATCTGGTAGACATAGATGGTCACTCTGCCCTGCACTGGGCAGCTCTGGGCGGTAATATAGAGGTATGTGAGGTGCTGATGGAGAACGGGATCAGTCCTAACCTGCAGGACCACGCTGGACGAACTCCCCTGCAGTGTGCGGCATATGCCGGCTACATCAACTGCATGGCCTTGCTCATTCAGCATGATGCAGACCCCAATGTCCAGGACAAGGAGGTAACACTGAGAACTTGTACTGGCTATTACCCATGAGCACCCTGCTTGAGATATTAAAAAGAGTAAGACTGAAAAATAGCATGAAGTCTGACTTTAGTGTTTGTTTATGTGTTAAGGGGAGGACTGCACTCCACTGGTCCTGTAATAACGGATATCTGGATGCTGTGAAGCTGCTTCTGGGGTGTGGGACATTCCCCAACCATATGGAGCACACTGAGGAGAGGTAACAAACATTCACACATGCACACAGTTCTTGTGGTGTGGCCTTGTGGTTACAGACTACAGGTTCAATTCTCATTAAAAATGTTAATAAATGAAAAATATTTCATGTTATATATTATTAAAATATGTTCTTATTAAGACTATTCAAATTTTGAGGTTAGTAAGATTTTTTATTATTTTTGGAAAGAAATATTTTTTTTTAATCAGAAAGGATGCAGTAAATTTATCAAAATTGAGAGAATTTTTTGTAACACTATCTTTACTATTTCAAATAAATGCTATCTATTCATCAAAAACAATGTATCATGGTATCATGATTTTCCCCCCAAAAAATATTAAGCAGCACAACTTTTTTCAGCATTGATAATATTAAGAAATCAGCATATTAGAATGAATTCTGAATGATCATGTGACACTGAAGACTGGAGTGCTACAAACCACGACCCAGCAAGTTACTCAAGCGTGGATGTCATTGACTTAAACAATATTTTGAAGTAAATTATTTTATGTTTTATGTATGAAAGGTTTGTAAGGCTAACTTATATTGCTTTCGAATCTTATGAAGTATGAAATAACAGCTATTAATAAGAGTAGAGTTTCATAATTAAATGTAATACCATCTCTATGCCTTATCACTAGCGAAAGTGAAGCTTAAAAAGCGAGGAAAGTGAAATAGAAAAGCAGTATGAAGAGCAGTACTAGTGACAACAGAAGGAGGGGCTCGGATGACATCCTGAATGGCTGTTTCATTGTAGGGGGCGTAACTTGTAGTAGGGGCGTGGTTTGTAGTACTGCAGAACGCAATCGAACATACTTGGAAAATTCAACTTTGCCATCACAGGAATAAATTACATTTAATTTAAATTACAATATATTTAAATAAAAATGTTGTTTTTTATTTGTAATAATACTTTAAAATATTACTGTTTTTACTGTATTTTTGATCAAATAAATGTAGCCTTGGTGAGCAAGCCAAGACCTCTTTCAGAAACATAAAAAATCTTACTAAATCTTAAACTTCCTATAGAAATGTTATATATAACAATTTTTGGGGGGCCTTGGCATCAAGAAGTTGAAACCCCCCCTGTGTTAAATGACTAGGTACACTCCTCTAGACTATGCCCTGCTGGGGGAGCATCAGGAAGTGACCCAGTTTCTATTGGAGCATGGAGCTCTCTCCATTGCTGCCATCCAGGACATCGCCGCCTCATCCATCCAGGCTCTTTACAAGGGCTACAAGGTCCGACGGGCCTTCAAAGAACGCAAGAAGCTCCTCATGAGACACGAACAACTACGCAAGGATGCTGCAAAGTAAGACTCAAGTAAACATGCACTGAAGAGAAAGAGATAAGATAAGATAAATGGTGGGGTGCAAATATTCTCTTAACCACAATCCAGTGCTGATTGATGCGGCTAGACTCATCTGTGGAGCTGACACGGAATGTTTGCATGAATATAATACGTGTTGTTTAATTATGTGTGTTTTCTCAGAACCAGCTCATCTATCTACCTGCCTGCTGAGGAATATGAGCATCAATTTCTTGCTGTCAATAATGGAAATAGATGAGACGATAGAGAGCGAGAGAGAGCGCAAAAGAGATTCACTCATCCTCCCTCCTTTTCTGTTAATTGGGCAACACTCAGCTGCTCAACAGCTTGACATTTAGAGTCTGTCAGCTCTGAGGATGAATGAATACACACATACACAGCTTGGAATATGTTCTCTCTTTTCCAGGCTCTGCATACTCGCATTAACATACATTCTTTTCATTGCTTCTTAACTTGTTTGCGTAGTCCGTCACTTTAACCGCCTGTGTTTATCTGTGTTATTCTGCCCCCAGTCTATCCATCTCCTCGTTCTTTTTTGTTTCCTGCTAGGTAAAGGTGTTCAAAACTATGGAGGGATGTGTAATGCTGCCCTGTTAAACTGTACCAGCCATTAATGAGAACAAAAATCAGATGAAAGATTAATCATTTATCTGACTCTAAAAACCTTAAATGAACTTAATGAAAATGAGTTGTACGTACACTGCCGTTCAAAAGTTTTGGGTCGGTAAGATTTTTTTCATGTTTTTGAAGGAAGCCTCTTATTCTCACCAAGGCTGCATTTATTTGATTAAAATACAGGAAAAACAGTAATATTGTGAAATATTATTACAATTTAAAATAAAAAAAGATATTAAAGTGTTATGCCTGTGATGGCAAAGCTGAAATTTCAGCAACATTACTCCATCTTCAGTGTCACATGATCCTTCAGACATTCTAATATGCTGATTTGGTGCTTAAGAAACTTTTTTTATTATTACTATCAATGTTGATAACAATTGTGCTGCTTAGCATTTTTATGGAAACAGTGATACATTGAATAAGAGTATTAATTTCTTAAAAAAAATAAAAAATCTGATCCCAAACTTTTGAACAGTAGTTTAAGTGTACATTCACATTCACAATGGCAACCTTAACCAGATACTTGACCTAGAACTTACAGCCGCCTGCAAGCGTCACAACAAACATTAAGTAAATGACCTAGAAAAGTCATTATCAACTGGATAAGCATGTGTCACGTCAATGAATGTGTGTTTTTGTTTCTCTAGGAAGAGGGAAGAGGAACGCAGACGTGAGGCAGAGCAGCAGCTCTCATTGGTTGAGGCGTATCAGAAACAGCGCATCTCATTAGCTGCAGTCGGAGTGGAAAAACTTTCATTGGTTGAAACGGAGCAGAGGGTTAAAGATCCAGTGGCGGTGAAAGGACACAAACACAAAAAGTCCCCCGGTGCTCATAACATTCATTCACAGAGCAGGAGAGAGAAACAACATAGAACTGGTGAGTTTAGTTTATGAATAAAAAGTAAGGAATAACTGATATGTTGACCTTGAGTGCACATTAATTTTACAATAAATTATTATTTTTAAACATTTTATTAAAAAAATAAATAAATAAATAAAATTATATATATATATATATATATATATATATATATATATATATATAAAATTTTTATTTATTTATTTATTTATTTATTTTTATTTTTTTTGTAAATAAAATGTATATATATATATATATATATATATATATATATATTTATATATATATATTTTTTTTTTCTGGCTGATGCCAATAAGCTGATAAAATAAATATATATATATATATATATATATATATATATATATATATATATATATATATATATATAAAATATGTAAAATGAAGTATATAAGTATAAAATATATATAAAGACCCAATTTATACTGTGAAAAAATTGTATTATAAATATGTGTAAAATATTAATTTGAAAGTCTTTAGTTTCTATTACATTACATTATTTAGCTTTTTTCCTACTCACTGTAATACTGTACCTTTAGATATATTATTTATTTATTTAAATCAGTTTTTATATATTTTTTACTTATTTTAATACATGCTTTTATTAATTTGCTTTAATTAAAATGTTTTATTTAATTTAATTTAATCTTTTTTATTTATTTTTACATTTTTTACACTATTTTTCTATAAACTTTTCAACGGATCCCCTAGCACTCCCCCTTCATCCTCCCAGATCCCAGTTTAAAAATCCCTGTTATATGACGGCAAAGGCAATCAAAATGTAAAAACAGAGTTTTCAAATAAAAACCTCTAATATTGGCCGATAACTGTTATTGCACTTATACTATATGCCTAGCTTTTTTGTTTGTTTTCTGAAAATCATGAAACACTTTAGAACGTTTGTCTACAAATCAGAATCAAACTTTCAGCAGCATCATAATAATAACAACAAATAATCTTCTTTTGCACCACCTAATGTTATGACACATTGTCATATCTAACAAATTGTTTTGTTTCTCTGTCAGAGCGCAGAACGAGAGCGGCCGAAACACCAGACACTTCTCTCCCCCCTGCAACCTCTGGCCTCACGGTGACCCCCCTGGGTACCAGTAAGTGTTCAGGCACTATAGAGGAGGTGTGTGGGAAGGAGACAGACACATGTGTATCAGTGGAATGCGGATCCACATATGAACGCCGATCCCCTGCTGGTTCCAGTCGACCAGGCAGTGCCAAACTGGTCCACACAGGGGCCCATGTAGCACCAGGCCACATGGAGACCACCACAACCCCCAAATCAGCAATACATACCAGACCCAGGACTATAGCTGCCCACTCAAAACCAGTGGCCCAGGCTACACTACGTTCCACCGAGACACCGACAGACAGCATCTATAAATCACCATCCAAGGGGAACAAGCCAGCATCAGACCACAAATCTACAGGAACCCAGCAATATAACATCTCCAACTCCACCTCAGAAAGAACCTCTGTCACACGGCAAAAAGAGAGACGGGCAGAAAGAGAGATGGACAGAGAAAAGGATAAAAGATCAAGGACTGAGGGAGATAAACAGGCTGGCAGAGAGAAACAGAAATGTACTGGGATGGAGATGGACAAAGAGAGATTGATGAGCAGAACAAGAAAAAAACAACAGGACAAAGAGAAGGAAAAGAAGAGAGACAGCATCCGTAGTAAAAATCAGGCAGCCGTTGTGATACAGAGAGCATGGAGGAGGTACTGATGTTTATTTTTTTGCTTCCACTATTTCTCTACTACAATAAATACTTGATTCTGATTGGCCAATCACAGCATGCTACAGTCAAATATTTTTGTATAACGACTGTGTGTTTGACCGTTGTCTCCTGCACTAGGCATAATGAGATGCACTAGCTTTCGTTAATCAGATGAATCCAATCCCATTTCAGATTCTGAAAGTTCTGTTTATATGAACAATAAATGTTACAATCTGATTTACATATTCGTTTAAAAGTGCATTACATGTATTCCAAACAAAAGAACCGAACACTCAGAACCGAAAAAAGCCATCGCGATGTTGCCACCAGAGTTACTGTGAGTATTTTTGTCGATTTTGCCTTGATGACATATCTAAAAAGAATGCTGACATTTATGTCAGAGAAGCTTTTTTTAGCAAATATTTAGTAAATATTCAGTCTTCTCCACTGGCCAGTTCGTAAGACATGAGATGTAAATAAACATAAACACCTTTATATGATGTAAACATATGCAACATGGCACTGTGCATGTGCGCAAGCTATTTTTGAATCAGAGAAAATTTATTTGAGGTCTACAACACCCCTTTCAATCTGATGGAAATTTCATTTTTCTACATGAAAATATACATAAAATTTAAGATGTATCTATTTATTAATTTACAAATAAATGGACAAAAATTATGTTAAGTTCAAAACGTTAACTGTTTAAATCAATTTTTCCTTCAAATCAGCACAGAAAATGCAAGAAAAGTCTGCAGATTCCATCTGTGTCTGCTCATATGTTGCCCACATGTTTCTTGTTTGAGTTGTGGCATGGATTTGTGCCCACCAGCACATCAACACCTCGGAGGGGGAGGTCACCAGAATAGGCCTCTTATTTTGTGTGTGTGTGTGTGTGTGTGTGTGTGTGTAGGGAGTGTAATGCAGACCCATGAGTGCACTTTCTTTTAATGGCTTAACTAAAATAATGGGATTCAGAGTACAAAGAAGGTATATGCACATTCTTGAAGTCCTTTTTATGAACAGTAATGTGGTTTGCTCGTTTGATTGTACATCTTTAATATGCTGTCGCTGCATTTGCTGGTGCTTATGTGAAAGCGTAACATGTTTTTCCATTCAGGTCTTGTATTCGGGGTCGTCTTCGTAAGGTACTGTGCAGGACTGTGAAAGGGGTGGAGTCTGCTGAAGTCACAGCCCTGTTGATTCAGCTATTATGGGAGTGGCCTATTGCTTATGACCACACCCACCATAAAATTTCTTCTGATGTTCAAGCTGCTCCTACCAGGAACGCAGGGAAAAAGAGCTCTGTGCTGCAAAATATCTATGGTGAGTGATATATTTTTGGAACTGTAAACTTGGCGGAAAACAAATTAAAGGGTTAGTTCACCCAAAAATGAAAATAATGTCATTCATTACTCACCCTCATGCCGTTCCACACCCGTAAGACCTTCGTTAATCTTCGGAATGCAAACTAAGCTATTTTTGTTGAAATCCGATGGCTCTGTGAGGCCTCCATATGGAGCAATGACATTTCCTCTCTCAAGATCCATTCATGTACTAAAAACATATTTAAATCAGTTCATGTGAGTACAGTGGTTCAATATTAATATTATAAAGCAACGAGAATAACTAAATTATATAATTATAATTATATAATTATAAACGACTTATATAGTGATGGCCGATTTCAAAACACTGCTTCATTAAGCTTTGGAGCGTTATGAATCTTTTGTGTCGAATCATGATTCGGATCGCGTGTCAAACCGCCAAACTGCTGAAATCACGTGACTTTGGCTCTCCGAACCGCTGATTCGACACAAGATTCATAATGCTCGAAGCTTCCTGAAGCAGTGTTTTGAAATCGGCCATCACTATATAAGTCGTTATTTTGTTTTTTTGGCGCACCAAAAATATTCTCGTCACTTTACAATATTAATATTAAGCCACTGTACTCACATGAACTGATTTAAATATGTTTTTATTACATTAATGGATCTTGAGAGAGGAAATGTCATTGCTGGCTATGCAGGCCTCACTGAGCCATCAGATTTCAACAAAAATATCTTAATTTGCGTTCCGAAGATTAATGAAGGTCTTACAGGTGTGGAACGACATGAGGGTGAGTAATTAATGACATTATTTTCATTTTTGGGTGAATATCACAGTTTTAATCACGATAAAAGTGTTAGTTTACCCCAAAATGAAATTCTGTAATTAATTACTCACCGTCATGTCGTTCCAAAACCGTAAGATGTTCGTTCATCTTCGGAACACAAATTAAGATATATTAAGAGTATTCTATTTTTCCAAATATCTGATGCAAAAAAATGAAATAATTTATTATAATTTACAATTTATTTTCAACCATACGTCTGATCGCTTATAAAAGTAATAGGATGCCTTTACATGATTTACGATTCCTGTCTGTAACATAAGCGTCACATACAAGTTAAGTTTAAAAGTAGGCCAAGCATCACTAATAAGATTATTACAGAGGGGTGTTATGTTTTAAGTGACGTTCCAACACAGACACACACCGTCACCCCTCCCTCCTTTCATATCAGTTGATAAGGTGGAGTTTCGACCCAGTTAACGCAACTGACCTTCAGCAGACATGAACAGGTGATGATGGCTGAGCAGGCCAGAGACGCTCTCATTCTCAAACACACGCGTACACGTACACACACAGACACTTGTTCCCCTCCCCGCTCCTCCCTGACAGTCACAGCGCTTTGAAAAGTTCATTGCTGTCAGATGGAATGTCGAGCTGTCTCCTCTCGCTCACAAAACGCAGACCTCCCTCCCCTCGACCTGCCCGCCGCTGCCAGATGGACACGCGCTCACACACACCTGCACGTTTGATACCAAACTGTCCAAATTGTTATTTTAACAGCTCTAGTATCAGTCGTGACGTTAACGTGGAGATACTGATCCATTCAAGTAAAAAATGTGCATGTGACCATGTCCAAAGCAATAAACACTGCTGTTAAATTTGGTCTAGGTGGAGCCCCATCCAAAAGAGGGCACTCTCTTCGGGCTGCAGCGATTAAGCCACAGAGCCAAAGCCAAGTGCTGCTGGATCTGTCACTCAAAACAAACAAACAGTGTAAGTACTGGGGTTTATAATCACTGCTTGTGTTCTTTGGTGGTGTACGTTTTCAGCAGCCATTACTCCAGTCTTTAGTGTCACATGATCCTTTAGAAATCATCATCTATTTGGTGCTCAAGAAACATTTCTTAAAGGTGCCATCGAACTTTTTTTTACAAGATGTAATATAAGTCTAAGGTGTCCCCTGAATGTGTCTGTGAAGTTTCAGCTCAAAATACCCCATAGATTTTTTTTACATAATTTTTTTAACTGCCTATTTTGGGGCATAATTAGAAATGCGCCGATTCAGTGCTGCTGCCCCTTTAATTGCTCGCGCTCTCCGCCCCCTCCCGAGCTCTCGACTCTATCATTGCATAAACAAAGTTCATGCAAAGTTCATGTTCATCATGCATGCTGCATGCATACGTCAGATTATGTGAGTATTGTATTTATTTGGATGTTTACATTTGATTCTGAATGAGTTTGATAGTGCTCTGTGGCTAACGGCTAATGCTACACTGTTGGAGAGATTTATAAAGAATGAAGTTGTGTTTATGCATTATACAGACTGCAAGTGTTTAAAAATGAAAATAGTGACGGCTCTTGTCTCTGTGAATACAGTTATAAACGATGGTAACTTTAACCACATTTAACAGTACATTAGCAACATGCTAACAAAACATTTATAAAGACAGTTTACAAATATCACTAAAAATATCATGTAATCATGGATCATGTCAGTTATTATTGCTCCATCTGCCATTTTTCGCTATTGTTCTTGCTTGCTTACCTAGTCTGATGATTCAGCTGTGCACAGATCCAGACGTTAATACTGGCTGCCCTTGTCTAATGCCTTGAACTTGGGCTGGTATATGCAAATATTGAGGGCATACATATTAATGATCCCGACTGTTACGTAACAGTCGGTGTTATGTTGAGATTCGCCTGTTCTTCGGAGGTCTTTTAAACAAATGAGATTTGCATAAGAAGGAGGAAGCAATGGAGTTTGAGACTCACTGTATGTCATTTCCATACACTGAACTCTTGTTATTCAACTATGCTGAGGTAAATTCAATTTTTAATTCTACGGCACCTTTAACTGCTTAAAGGGTTAGTTCACCCAAAAATGAAAATTCTGTCAATAATTACTCACCCTTATGATGTTCCAAACCCAGAAGACTTTCGTTCATCTTCGGAACACAAATGAAGATATTTTTTGATGAAATCTGAGAGTTTTCTGTCCCTCTATAGACAGCTACACAACTGACACTTTGACGTTTCAAAAAGTTCATAAAGAGATTGTAAAACTAATCCATATGAATTAAGTGGTTTAGTCCAAATTTTCTGAAGGTAAATGATTTATATGATGACCAGATTGAATTTAGGCTTTTATACATATTTAAAGGGGTGGTTTATTATGATTTCACTTTTTTAACTTTAGTTAGTGTGTAATATTGCTGTTAGAGCATAAACAACATCTGCAAAGTTATGACGCTCAAAGTTCAAAGCAAAGCGAGATATTTTCTTTTAAAGAATTCTCTGTTTAAGGACTACAACAAACAGCTGGTAGGTACTACAACGAGCTTCTTCCCGGGTTAGTGACATCACTAACCCTAAAATTTACATAAACCCTGCCCCTGAGAACAGCAACAAAGGGGTCATGTTATTGCAATACAGTACATAACACAAACACAATAGCATGTCATAAAAGCAAGATGATAACATAAGTTATAACTGTAATTAAAGGTGCTAAAGAGGATGTTTTGTTTTATACATTTTTGCAATATTACTTGAAACTGTCTTTACTAACTGATAAAAGACTATTTATTAGGTGCACTGAAAGTAATAATATTAATATACATCATCTGTGCACGAGATAGGGCCTTAAAAACATCAGCCAATCGTTTACGCGATCATCGCATAAACGATTGGCCCTCTGGCTTGTCAATCACTGCCATGACGATCCATGTGAGAGACGCGCGGCTGCGCGCTCCAGTAACTTTCCACACTCCACAGGCACTGCATGCAATGTTTTTGTCAGGAGACAGGAGTAACAACTGCAGATTATGAGTCACCTGCGGTGAGTCCGACATAATGAATCCACGGCTTTAAGTCGCGCACACACTTAACGATTGTTAGGCCGATTATGAATGTAAATTGATACTTATGACTGATCGCGCTCAAACGCGTCCAGTCAGAGCCAGTTGCGTTCAGTCTGCGATTACAGTCGGTGTTCAAATTCCATGTGAAAGTATATAAATCTGCTTCAGGAGCAGGAAACAATCGCTGTATGTTGAGCTCAGTCAGAATGTTTTAGCTAGTCGTTAAATGTGTGCCCGGCTTAATAACACAGTGAATGGCGGTGGTAAACACTCGTGTTCCGATACTCGTGCACGAGTTTTGGGAGGCGTTCCCTCTAAATGAGGTTTGTTCTTACCCATGCGCTCATTTCAAAAACTCAGTCGACAAAAAGAACCTCTTTAGCACCTTTAAAGTAAACTATTGTTCTATCTTCATGCAGCATATATTCTCTTGCTCTGTTACAACAGTTCCCACACAAGTAATTTATAGATTATCATGACAGAATATGCAGTCAATGACTTTAAGATAGGTAACTCCACATCAGCTACATAAATTCATCATCTAACCGTTCAGAAACGTCCTGTTGCATTCTACATGTTGTCACTTCTTCTTGAGTCTCTCCATCATTGTCCGACTCCATTTTGAACATAAAAGGCTCAACAGTTTCTGACATTTTAAGTGAGTCTGCGTGAGGTAATCGGCACTGCTAACACAAGCTCTTGAAACTCCGCTCTCTTCTTAAGAGCAGCAGCTCATTTGCATTTAAAGGGACACACAAAAACGAAGAGTTTTTTGCTCACCCTCAAAAAATGACAAATTTAACATGCTATAAAAAATGATCTGTGGGAAAACTTCACATACACACTCATAAAGGCCAGCTTACACTGCAACCAACGGCAACAGCCGTCGGATCAGTGTCTATTTCCGTCGGTTGGTGCTTGTTTTCGCCATTGAACATGTTAAATCAGAGTTTGTCGGGCAGTGGAACATCTGAGAAGTTACATAATGTAATCTGGAGATTGTTTGCATTGATCTGCATGTGTCATCTGATGCAGTGTGTGTTGTCTCAGTGAGATTTCTTTCAAAAACTTTAAGAAAAAGTGTGTGCGCAAATGTTTGACATATGTGTGTGCCTTCTTTATCCACAGTGAGTGCTGTCGACTGTGTGAGCCTGGTGGATTCTTTAAGTCAGGCAAAGCAATACTCTTACCATCTACGCCCATCCAGTGCTGGCAGTCAAAGCAGTGAGAGCAGAACTAAGAACTGAGACCACAAAATGGACACCAACATGTTTTGACTTTTTTTTACAGGAACTAAATCTTTCTAAGAGACACAGGGATGATGTGCACTTAAACTCATTTGATGCTTATTTAAACAATTGCATGAGGTACAGTGAAACTCTTATGGTCCGTATCTGGGTTTACACATGAAATCTGCAGTATCAGCTTGATTACTGCAGAGGTTAGAGGTTAAAACCACAAACACAACAAATGTATTAGATAACCTTTCATTCTGTCAACAACAGGTCATATATCTGTCGTAAGGGTGACATACGCCTTACATAACAAGACCACCTGCATGGGAGACCACTGGGTGTTAATATGCTACAGATGTCACATGGCTGTTAAACTGCCTCTCTCTTTGAAACATACTCATATTTTAAGCCCATTTCTGATATTGTCACAGATCTAGGCATTGTATTCTTATATTCTATCGCCAGCCCTATTTTTGAGTGGGCTGGATTATTAATACATTTTATTCTTCACTATAAATCATTGTACTCTTTTTACGATTGATGTATTATTGTAAAATAAATTTTTTAAAAGTAAAGATACCTCAATTTATGTGTTAAAATGAGAAAGATTTTGCTCACATTGTCATTTTACCTCACAGATTTTGTCCTTTATCCTGAGAGAGTAATAATTACACCAGCATTCAAAAGTTTGATGTCGGTAAGATTAATTTTTTGAAACACTCTTATGCTCAGAAAGGCTGCATTTATTTTAACAAGAATACAGTAAACAGTAATATTCAAATGATATGGAAATTTAAGCAGTTTTTTTATTATTACCGTTTAAAGAGTAATTTATTCCTGTGATGTCAAAGCTTTTACAGCAGTCATTACTCTAGTCTTCAGTGTCACACGATCCTTCAATATATTTGGTCAAGAAACATTATTATTAAAGTTGAAAACAGTTGTGCTGCTTAATATTTTTGTTTGATTTTTTTTTATTTGGTTTGATTCTCAATACTGGCAGGAAATGACTGAGGTGCGCTTGAGCAAAGCGCCTAACACCCAATCGCTTCCCGGGCGCCAAGTCAAAATGGCTGCCCACTGCTTCTAATGTGTGTGCACTAACTTGGATGGGTTAAATGCAGAGGACAAATTCCGAGTATGGGTTGCCATACTTGGCTTTCACATGTCACTTTCACTTTAAAACTGATACCTTTTTATCAGGACTCTTTGATGAATAGAACATTCAAAAGTACAACAGTTATTTGAAATAAAAATATTTTATAAGAATACAAATGTCACTTTTGATCAATTTAATGCATACTTGATGAATATAAATATTTCTTTGAAAAAATCTTACTGATCACAAACTTTTGAACGTAGTGTAAAAGGAATCCTGTAACCAATTTCTGTTTGCATGTTTAAATTCAGAATTCTTTAAGAAACTTTTAAAACAGCAGCTGTTTGTGTTCCAGTTGCTTTGAGTAAATACTATTACACCACTTAGAATTCAGTTACCAGACAAAAACAGTGGGTAATAAAAAAAAAGACAACTCCAGGTCTGTATTAATAAATGTGTAATAAATCTGAAACCAAACTAATCAATTCATTATCACAATGTTTTATTTTTAACTTTTGTACAAAAGACTGGAGAATCGGAAAAAGAAAGAGCATAAAGGCTGTGGCAATGAATATTATAAGAGTCAGCAGTTAATAGATGTCCCTCATGGCCATGTTGGCCCGCTGACTAGAGATCGTCACGCTGTAGCAATATAGCAAGTCAGTCAGCCACTGCTCTCGAGTCTCTCCACCATAGAAATGCTGCAAAAACAAACAACAGTCAAGAAAGTATCAGGCAGTTCAAGTTTAAAATTTCTAATTTTTGAAACATCTATTGAAGCAAAGTTAAAATAGATACATGCAATCATAAGCATTACATATTCTGATGTGCCATTATGTTCTTGAGGAACCGTGTGTGTGTTTGCTACCGTTAAGTCCTGTATGATATGTTGCAGTAGACTGGCGTTGGCCATCATGTGGTTGCGTAATTGAGTATGCTGAAGAAGTAATGACAGGATCTGTGCCAACACGGGGAGCTCTTCCTCACACAGGTCGCACACACGGAAAGACTGCAAGACCAATCGCAGGAGCCTCGGTACCGTACTCAATGCAGCAAAACATGCCTCCCACACGGCATCCCTGAAGGAGAGATAAACATACATTTTGACAAGTTTTTTTTCGTTTTTGTTTTGAGCGCTAAATCATGGACCACCAATTCCTTTACCGTCAGCATAAAGCGGAAGTCTTTTCTTCCCTATAGACCCTTTTCACAGACTGTGATGACGCGTTTTAATGGTCATCGATATCCGTAAATCCTGCAACGTTTTTTATATTTTCATTTAAAAAAAAAACTTATGTACATTTATAACACTATACTTAGTATTAAATTGTCATGTTGACATGCATTCTCTGTAAAGCTGCTTTGAAATGATATGTATCTTGAAAAGCGCTATACAAAAAACTAGTTAACGCTGCAGTGTTTCTAATACAGCAGCAATGGGAGTGACAGTAAAAATGGCATCTTTCTCTCTTCTAACTGCCATTATCAATCACTCTTTATTTTTTTCCTCTTTTTGAAAGTTGTGAAAACACTGTTGTGGAGATTTTCTTTTGCTATTTGAGCAAATGGAAACACAAAAAATATATTTAATGTATTCTCTTATTCACCGCTAAAGAATTTTACCTAACTATGATGACTTCTGCTTCTGAGAAACCCGGAAATGTGAAAAGGGTCTATTGTGATATGATTGTGAGTAAAAAAACAACAAAAAAACAGCTTCTCGAACAAGAAAAAATGTAGGGCGGGACTTGTTTTTGTCCACTCAATTGATTGGACCATTGGATTGATTTTGGTTTGAAATTGCTGTGATCTCATATGAGTGACAGGTTGTCCTGTCCTCGCGATGTCACAGCAAGAGGAAGGGGAAATTATTTTGATTAAAGGTGCCCTAGAACGTTCTTTCACAAGATGTAATATAAGTCTAAGGTGTCCCCTGAATGTGTCTGTGAAGTTTCAGCTCAAAATACCCCATAGATTTTTTTCAATAAATTTTTTTAACTGCCTATTTTGGGGCATCATTAAATATGCGCCGTTTCAGGCTGCGGCCCCTTCAAACCTCGCGCTCCCTGCCCCCCCAAGCTCTCGACTATAAAACAGTGCATAAAGTTCACACAACTAATATAACCCTCAAATGGATCTTTACAAGATGTTCGTCATGTATGCTGCATGCATGCTTCGGATCATGCGATTATAGTATTTATTTGGATGTTTACATTTGATTCTAAATGAGTTTGATAGTGCTCCGTGGCTAAAGCTAACATTACACACTGTTGGAGAGATTTATAAAGAATGAAGTTGTTTATGCATTATACAGACTGCATGTGTTTAAAAATGAAAATAGCGACGGCTCTCTTGTCTCCGTGAATACAGTAATAAACGATGGTAACTTGGCATCATGCTAACGAAACATTTAGAAAGACGGTTTACAAATATCACTAAAATTATCATGGATCATGTCAGTTATTATTACTCCATCTGCCATTTTTCACTATTGTCCTTGCTTGCTTACCTAGTCTGATGATTCAGCTGTGCACAGATCCAGACGTTAATACTGCCTGCCCTTGTGTAATGCCTTGAACATGAGCTGGCATATGCAAATATTGGGGGCATACATATTAATGATCCCGACTGTTACGTAACAGTCAGTGTTATGTTGAGATTCGCCTGTTTTCCGGAGGTCTTTTAAACAAATGAGATTTACATAAGAAGGAGGAAACAATGGAGCAACTCAAATGTATGTCTTTTCCATGTACTGAACTCTTGTTATTCAACTATGCCAAGGTAAATTCAATTTTTGATTTTAGGGCACCTTTAAAGATTACGAGGGCACATGAATTGCATTATTTTTTTTTTTATTTTTTTTAAATAATGATGTGCACTGATATATCATTTATAGTACTGAAATATTCCGTAAAAAACAAGAATTGTCCGTTTTGATTTCATGGTATGATATGTGAAAAAAGGTGGCAAAAATGTAATGAATTTATTAATAAATAGTTTATATATTAATAAATAATAATTATATATGTATTATTATTCTTTAAAGTATATATTCACATATTACAGACACAAAATAATTAGCCACTTGTATACTATTGCTGACTGAAGAGATTGCTTACAAAAACAAGTAACTTTATTTTCAAATGGTTTCTTTTTAATTTTGCTTTCTTTATGGAAATGGCCTTTTTGGACTTTCCCCAGTCCTGTTTTCCACATTCTCTTTGCTGCATTATCAAATAGTCTCTCTTTGTGTACACTTTGTGGTGTATAAATGTTACTCTATGCAAATATTGTGTGTGTGTGGGTGTGAGCGTGTTTGTGAGCACACCTCTTGCGGGCACTCTGCTCCAGTTGTAGCAGCAGATTGAGCATGCTCAGGCAACAGTCAGACAGGAAGTGGAGGAGTGTGTCGCTGGGCAGGAAGTTGACATCCAGTAACCGGGGAACACACCTTAAAATCGCTGCACACACACAGTCTGGCACCACGACGAGTCCACACTACAAAGAGATGGAGAGAGTCTTACCACAAACTATGTCTGGCTCCACTGCCCACTCGTATGCAAAACATTCAGCAGAAAAACACATGTTCACTCACCAGATTCTTAATGATGGCGTTCTGTATTACATCAAAACACTGTGCACGAGATCCTAGGGTGTCCAGGCAGTGACACACCACCTACAAACGAAGTGTAGAAATGTTTATGAATTGAGCAGGTAAGTTAAGGTAATTTAACTTACCTAGGTAAGGTAAGTTCACACACATTTCATTTGCTGTCTTTACATTAAAAGGCACACGTACAAAGATTTAATTAATGAAAAATTACGGTAAAAAAATAAAGTATATATATATTTTTTAAGAGTAATTTTTCATTAATCAAGTCTTTGTACATCTGCCTTTTAATGTAAAGACAGCAAAATGTTCTGAAGAATATCAAGCTAGGCAAAAAGACTAAATGAAGATGAACAGATTTTAGGAACATCTTCTGAAGAGAGTCACTTCATAGACTGAAAGCTGAGAGACAGCTGACACTTTTTCTATCTCAGTCTACAAAGAAGCTTTGAATTATACATCACAACATCTTAACATCTGACACACACACACGGTTTAGGTCAGACAAAAATAAATCCCCAGGCACAGACAAAAGAGAAGTCTGCAGAGAACAAAGAATCCTATAGCACCACACACACACATATATATACAGTGACAGGCTCAAAGGGTTGGACCTCACCACTACGGCCGGTCTGTTGTAATGGAAGTTGACACTGGACAGATTAGCGACACCCTGCCACTCTCTGAACTGATATTTTATGAGCACAAACAATAAATAAGTGTGTGAGTATATGTGTGTGAGAAATCTAATAGTGCTAATAGCATTAGGGCAGATTAGATTAAACAGATGAAGGCGGAACGGAATGTCATTCAGAGCAGGTTATTATCAGACATTAATCAGGCTAACAGTGTTAAGAACACATTACGCATGCTTTAGATTAGAGACGCCTGATTGGCAATAAAGGAATGGACCCCCAGCAGCCATGCTCTCTCGCTCTCTCACTCACACCACTCAAACTTAATTTGATGCTAATTGCCAAGCTATATCTCTGAGAAACAGTAAGTGAGAATTTTCTTTAAGAGTGTGATGTGAAATCCCAATAGGATTAGAAGCACACTTTTTAGCACATTTTTGTTTTAGCACATTAGGATTTTCACTGTAAAAAAAAAAAAAAAAAAAAAAAAATAGAAAAATAAAATTGATCTTGTTTACAACGTAAAAAAATGGAATATAAAACAAAAAAGTAATTATACACGATGGTCAGAAGTTTATAATAACTTATGTTTTTGATCAAAAATACAGTAAAAATAGTAATTTTGTTAAAAGAACTGTTTTCTATTTTAATCTAGTCTTTTGGGGTAGAATATGTATTCATTTATTTATTTAAAATATATATTTTTATTTAACAACGGCACATTAAATCAAACTAAAGTGACAGTAAAGACATTTATAAATGTTCATAATCAAAAGATTTCTATTTCAAATAAATTACATATTCTTTTGAAGAGTCTGTTCATCAAAGAATCCTGAAAAAAAAAAGTGATTTCTACAAAAAAACAGTAAAAGAAAAATAAAATAATAATAGGAACCATTACTAATACTTGAGCACCAATAATTATCAATCATTGAGCACCAAATCAGCATATTAGAATGATATCTGAAGGATCATGTGACACTGAAGACTGGAATAATGGCTGCTAAAAAGTTAGCTTTGCCATCACAGATTTTTTTTTTTTTTTTAATTGTAATAATATTTCACAATATTACCGAATGCAGCCTTAAGGCTCATGTATACTTTCCACATTCCACACTGTCAACTGTGTGTGAGCTTTTCAAGTAGCCGTGAAGTATACTTTGGGCTTTGGTGAACATAAGAGTCTTCTTTTTTTCTCCACAAAGTTGAAAATGCAATTAACTTGTACCAAAAGTTTTATTATCTAACCAAAATGCTAAATGTGTTTTTGTAACGTGATTTTTTTTTACTGTTAAATATTATTTCTAATTAAGCGCAAGTTAAGTGATTGAGCTCAGAGAAAGCATGTCCTGTGCTTGTGTACGTGAGGAGGGAATCAGGCGCTTTTCCTCATTAAGGCCCATTATTCTCCATCAGCCTCACCTGCTGGCATCATCTCCCCCGTCACTCCTCATTACCGTATCAACGGAGATGCCAGCCGTCCCTCTACACCTATACTGTCTGATTGACTTGGACACAAAAAATGAAAGTCCAGAGAAAATTGCATAGAGGAATTAGCTGTGTGTGTGCAGTAAAAAGAGGGGGGCAATGAGAGTCAGACCCTGGCCTGAGGGTGTGGTTTTGTTGGGTTTTAATTTCCGTGTAAAATGTCAGGTGGTGATGGTGTCTGCTGGCTGGCATTAGCATTTGCTTTAGCCAGGAGCGCTCTGATAACCAGCCCTTATTGAAATATGGAGACACCTACACCGGTGTGATGCGATAAACCTTCCCTTGCACAACGAACTGGCCACCTCCAGGGGGAAACTAAAACACACTTGTGCGTGGAATAACAACCCAAGTGGCCCTGCGCTGATTCAAGTGAACACCTGCTTCTTGTAAGAAGTTGAAAATTGCACACGGTTGGCATGAAAAAAGACGATGCGATTAAGGTGAACAGCGTGACATGATTCACATCTCTTTCACCCTGTTTACACCTGGTATTAAGATGCGTTTTGGTCGATCGGATCACATGTCGACAAGGGATACACATCTCTTTTGTCCACTTTTAAGCACTTTCCTGACTTCTTTTAGGGGAGGGTCTACGGGCGGGTTTTTCAGATCTTTCGATCTAATGGTCAAAATAAGCTCGTGCAATTTACATATAAATGCACCCAGAGACGACGGAAAAACATACAGAGAGCAGCAGCTTTCATTTCTGCTATGACAGCCGCAAGACCATGCCATACGCGGTGAGTGTGTGTTAGAAATCAGGAATGGTGAGAGAACATTGTGCTTGGTACATTTTTCATCTTCAAACCAAACTTCGGTCTTCAGCCGACAAAGTTTAAATCCCGTCTGACTAGCACGCTTGCCGTAATGTTTATTGTGTCAGTAAGCGGTCTTTTGTGGCTGTTCGAAGACATTCAACCACATGACCGTTTCTACTACGAAAGCAATCCAGTTGAATGCATTTTCGACTACCTCTGGAACTGGTCGAAAGTTGGACAAGCTCAGAATGTTTTACACCTCATTTACACCTGTATTTAGCATCGTCCACTTGTGATCCGATCGACCAAAATGCATCTTAATACCAGGTGGAAACAGCGCCTTTCATGATATGCAAAACATGGCTTGTTTACCAAGTACACACAAGAATTTTTTCACATGCACGAGAAACTGTACAAAAAAAGTGTACAAATAAATTTTCTAGTGAGCACAGGAAAATACTGTCGCTGTTTTCTTTTAATATCTATCATGACAACGTTTCAGAATTGTTTTTTGCGCAAAAATATAGTTTCGCAAGAAAATATATTTTGAAGCTACTTCACACAAATGTCTCAGGGTTTTTTTCCGCAAATATCATTTTAGGGGCTATTAGAGCTGTCAATTTAACGCATTAATTTGGTGTGATTAAAAATGAAAAAATTACATTAATATTAACGAAACTAACTGTGCCCCTGACCTGTACGTAAATTGCGTATAAAGGAATTCTCTTGGCTTCAAACTTGAAGTTACACGTTTTTTGCAACAATGTAACAATGGTTTTGAGATGCACTTTTAATGTTGAATTAATTTAAAAATAAAAAATAGCACTGATGAAATAAAGGTGATGATACACGGGCAACTTTTTGAGCAATGTTGCAGGGCAATTTTTTCAATCTTAGGCACTTTCCCATTGAGAGTGGGCAACAAATTTCTATCTGGATACTTTAGATCGAAATTTGTGGCCCATTCTCAATGGGAAAGTGCCCAAGCAAAATCGCTCTGCAAAATTGCCTGGCTACATTGCTCAAAAAGTTGCCGCATGTATCATCACCTTAAGTCCGTCTGACATGTTTTCTTTTAAATGAGCATTTTTTACCAGGTTCCTATGTTTAGGTTTCAGTAATCTCACTTTAATGAAAAAGTTACTGAAATGCCTCATTTTCAAAAATGTCACTTCATTGATTCATTCACTTCAAGTCAATTCATTGGTCTTCATTTTTTTTTACAAAAAAAACCCAAATGTCCACCTCTCTGGACAATAAGACAGTAAAACGGCCATTTCTGTCAGTTTTACAGCAGCAAAAGAAACACTGTTGTATTTACTTGCTACTCGTGAAATCCTGTCATTGCCACTGTAATGACGGACAAAACATGCAGCTCGGCAATTGAAAGCCGGCTCATGCGCACACGGTCATTCATCTTGAAATCATGAGATTCAATTCACATCTTCCGATTAGTTCTTTAGTGTACTTAGAGGCTTTTGCTGACAAAGGGAAGTGGCGTTTAGTGGCATTTCTGAAAGGGCTGGTGCTGGGATTTAGCGGATTTAAAGCAAAAGTATTTTTAATGAACGTATACTATGTGCGGAGAGCATTCGCTCAATATCATTATCTCATTTTTGACGGAGGTAGTGTTTAGCGGCTTTTGCATCTGAACTCTTCATATTGACTTCTAAAGGCACTTTATGTAATGTTTATTCAATTATTTTGCCTTTCACAATAATGAGATGTCTTTTTAAATTTTCATCTAAACTTTCATGGGGACTTTTCTTAGAAAACATTCACATATGTGATTAAATGTGTACAAAAAATTAAGCACTGGATAGGAAAAATATTTAATGCTGAAAACGCTGTGCAGGTAAATGTGTGTAATGCAAATTCACTCAAAAGACAGCAGAGAGACGAGTGGATTGACACCAGAACAACCAAATGACTGACAGAAGCCAGACTAACTGACAGCAGATGAGAGAGGAGAGGGACGCTCACAGGGGCCAGAGTGGATGACAACAGGATTAGAAACATACACCAGCGGTTGACAGCAGAACAAATGACATAACACACATGCTGGAGCAGCTGAAAGTTTAAAAAGGGACTGGCAGATAAAAGAAAGAGAGAATCACCTCCACTACATCCCAATGATGGAGAAACTGCTCCAGGGTGGTAGTGAACACACTGAGGGGTGAGAGTGTGGAGGAGGGCAACAGGCCATCTTCATCTGTGTCCTGCAGGGCTTGCAACATCTCAGAGGAGAAACCTGAAGCACAGGATCACGGGAACACCGCTTTACCAATATCAGGCATGCTGTCGGTACTTGTATCACTGAATGTGATGTCTGATGTGTGTGTATGCAAGTGTGTGCGCACCTGTTAGTGTGGTGAAAAAGAAACTGAGGTAATCTACATCCTTCACTGGCACATCCTGTGAACTGCTCGACCAGCCACTCAGAGGAGACCTGCGGGGAAGCACACACGCATTACTGTGCAGTGGTCCGGCACTGATCCGCTCTCCTGTTACACATCTCACACTGTACCTGTGTGTGTGCGTGTGGTGAGAATGTCAGTCTAAAAATACTGGCCATCTGAGATCCTTCATTTCCTTTGAAATCAACCTCCCACCACAAACACGCTCACCTTCAGCAAATGAGAACACTCACGGTATTAAGGAAAAACCGGGGTCATCCTCACAATAATACAGACAACACTTACTGTTCCTTAAGAAGATTTTAAAACATTCATGAAGCACAGGATCATGTTTTTTTTTTTTTTTTTTACTTTTTTTATAGGGATGAATGCTATATTAAGTTTTTGTATGTTTTATTTTTTGAGACAAAACAGATTTTTAATATTCACCATTTATTACTTATCGGCTTACTAGAATACCAATGCTTCTTTTAACTTTTATTCAGAAAACACATTAAAGGGTTAGTTCACCCAAAAATGAAAATTATGTCATTAATGACTCACCCTCATGTCGTTCCAAACCCGTAAGACCTCCTTTCATCTTCGGAACATAGTTTAAGATATTTTAGATTTAGTCCGAGAGCTTTCTGTCCCTCCATTGAAAATGTATGTGCGGTATACTGTCCATGTCCAGAAAGGTAATAAAAACACCATCAAAGTAGTCCATGTGACATCAGTGGGTTAGTTAGAAGTTTTTGAAGCATCGAAAATACATTTTGGTCCAAAAATAACAAAAACTACGACTTTATTCAGCATTGTCTTCTCTTCCGGAATCCTTTCCATTGAATTGATTCCATTGAATGGATTCCATTGAATCCTTTCATCTGTCTGGCGTTGGTAATGCACTTTTACGTCGCCGTGGTTGTTTTGGCGATTAGGACATCCGAGACATTTTGAAGCATCCAAAAATAACAAAAACTACGACATTATTCAGCATTGTATTCTCTTCTGGGTCTGTTGTCAATCTGCGTTCATGACTCAGCTTCTTCTTCTTCTTTCCTGTTTTATGGCGGTTGACATCCAGCTTATTGGTGCATTACCGCCCCCTTCTGCTCCGGTGTGTGGTTCACGACTCCGCAGTTACGCTGCTGATGTAAGACGCTGCTGACGTGCTATCCGGTGCGCCCGAGCTTCGCCTGAGGGAGACGCACGCTGTATTCAAGCTATTCTACATTGTTTGTATTTTGGTACTGCTATATTTTTTAAAATGGTGCGTAAGTGTGCATGTCACGGATGTCCTAATTGCCAAAAACAACCACGGCGACGTAAAAGTGCATTACCAATGCCGACAGATGAAAGGATTCAATGGAATCAATTCAATGGAAAGGATTCCGGAAGAGAATACAATGCTGAATAAAGTCGTAGTTTTTGTTATTTTTGGACCAAAGTGTATTTTCGATGCTTCAAAAAATTCTAACTAACCCACTGATGTCACATGGACTACCTCGATGATGTTTTTATTACCTTTATGGACATGGACAGTACTGCACATACATTTTCAATGGAGGGACAGAAAGCTCTCGGACTAAATCTAAAATATCTTAAACTGTGTTCCGAAGATGAACGGAGGTCTTACGGGTTTGGAACGACATGAGGGTGAGTCATTAATGACATAATTTTCATTTTTGGGTGAACTAACCCTTTAAATTGATCAAAAGTGACGTTAAAGATTGTTACAAAATAATTGTATTTCAAATAAATGCTATTCTTTTGAAGATCCATTCATTTAAAAAAAACAAAAAAATTATTTTGTTTCTGCTAAATATTAAGCAGCACAACTGTTTTCAACATTGATAATAATAAGAAATGTTTGTTGAGCAGCAAATTATCATATTAGAACAATTTCTGAAGGATCACGTGACTTTGAAGACTAGAGTAATGATGCCGAAAATTCAACTTTGCCATCACAGGAATAAATGACATTTTAAATTGTATCAAAATAGAAAGTTATATTAATCATATTTTACAATATTACCAATATTACTGCAGCCTGGCATTTATTTGCTTAAGAGTCTTCTTTAATAAAAAATCTTTCCCCATACGTTTAAGTGGTAGAGTATATATAAAATATACATTAAAAGGTGAAGTACATCATTTTCACACCGCTAGCAGCACTTAACAGAAATGGGGGGTGGGGGTTGGATGGGGTTACACTCTTCGAGGAAGCCAATCTATTAACAGCTCAGTCTCTGCACATTAAGCTAGGCTAGAGAGAAGAAAAAAAAGTGTTTAAACATCACACACAGCCCCTTTAGGCTATGAAATGTATGCATGATGGTAAATGTTGCTAAATGAAGTACCAATAATATTTTGTAACATTTTCTCAGCTGGTTTGTAACAGTTAAAGCCTGAAAATCACCCAGGTAATTGCTGTGATCAAACACAGAGGGCAGGAGAACCAAGTGAGGCCAGTCCAACATGGGCTCCATGTGATGCTTTGCTTCTATGTGTGTGTTAGGCTTCAGCAAGAATTTAATGGTAAGACATTGCTAGAAGTGACCATTTTATAGTCACGCTTTTTTGAGAAGGAAATCAGAAAGAACCAGTGTGTGTGTTAAAGCTATTCAAGGACAATCCATGCAGTCTTATGATTCTCCCTGATAGATGTGGATCAGCCTCGAGGCCAATAAAGTGAATGAATATCTGATCTTTTACTTGTTTTGATTTAATTTCTCTTGTGATTGTGGAATGAGCATGTGTTGGACTTCCTTAATGCATACTGATTGGCATATTTCCCATCAACCCATTAGTAAAAATGGGCTGGACACACACACACATAGATGTGCCTAGAAAAAAAGTGCTACTGTTCACTGTCTTTGTGTGTGCCAGCCACACACACACACACGGCTAATCTAACAACACACACTCTATCGCTAAACTATTAGCCATTCTTGTCTAGCAACATTTAACAACACTTTCTGAACCCCATGGCCACCGTTCAAAACTCATCAAGAGTTAGTCTCATTTCGGTGATGTGATCAAAGCCAAATTCTTGTGAAGGACAGAATGTTCGGTTCATGTTATTCTGAGGATTGGCTCTCTTAACGGCATGTCACGCAGTTCTGCCATGAACAGAAGCAGCCTTAAGTGATGCTTGGCTTATCGCAAAGGAATCCTGTCACGGGTCCAGATTTTTTCAAAAGTGCAGTCGGTGTGAATTCACTTGCCGTAGCATTTGTTTTGGAATTTCGGTGCGACTCTTAGCATGGACCTTGACGATCGTTCCACGTCTCATCTAAAGAGTAATACTGCCCTCTGTAGGTGTCCTAGCATACTTAGACTAGTGTTGTTCTAATGAGCAAACAGAGAGCCCAGAGGAAAGGCAGTGTATCCAACACACATTCACACACGTCACACAGGGACTCTAAGTCGCACAGTCAGAGTGCTCTCAAACACTGCTCCCTTTAGGATTTAAGGAGAAACCACAAATAAAAGAGTGGCTTTAGGCTAGTGACTAAAAGAAACAGTGGGGACACAGCATGTCACAAAGATACACACGCAAATGTACTTGCACACAGCCTAAGGCCCTCAGCATGCAGAGGAACTAACAAAGGAATATTCTGTCAATCATACAGGATTAGTAAAATAGTAAAAAAAAAAAAAAACTATTATAAAAAAACTCAGATGCTTATCAGATCAGTCCCCATTTGTTTTAAGCCTTTATATAGACGTGTATTTTGTATATGAGATGCACTATTTTATTATTATTGATTTACTATTATAGTACTTATTAATTTTTTTGAACTAGCTTTTATGTTTATATTGTCATTTTAGTTTAAGTTTTAGTAATTTTGTCATGTGCTTTTGTCATTACTATTTTAAATATTTTAATTTAGCTTTAGCTTATTTTTATAACAGTTTAAATATTAGTATTTTAGCTTAAACTTATTTCAATAAGCTGCCATTTCTAATGTTTTTCCATCTAAAATTTGACTGTATTTCAGCTTTATTTATTTTTTTTTAGCGAAATTGATTTAATAGTTTTGGTTTTAGTTAGTTTTAGTAACAATAACAACACTGAAGACAGCATCTAAGTAAGGTCTGTTTGCCATTTCATTAAAATTATTCTATTATGTTTTTATTGCAGCATATTATTAACTACATTTAAGAAAGCATCGATAGTTGAGGTTAAAGATGCAGCATTTGTGAATAAAGCAACATGATGATTTTGTATCATATCTGTTATTTTTAACAAGATTTATTGATTTTTTTATCTTCATTTCCCTGAAATCAATAACTTGTTTATTTATGTTAGAGTATTCAACAACAAAACTACTCAAAATGCCCATCCATGTTCCTATCCTGAAGATACTCTCACTAAACAACATTTCTGAAACCCTTTTTTAATGCGAGTATATTATGTTACAACTTCTTGCCAAAAACTGTGCAAAATACTAAGTTGTGTATACTAAAGTCAGCGATAACTCTGAATATAGTGAACTGCAGTATGACCTCTGCTTCTCTGTGCAGTGACTCGTGGCTCCGTTCCACCTCATTACGGCCAATCACGGTTAATGACTAACGGTCACGGCCAATCAGAGTTAAGTGGGAGAATTGGCCATCCTCTGATCGCGCCGCACAGCGCTTGGCTGTCTCCGATTGGTTAAATTGTTTGATTCTATTAGCAGTGAAAACTCTGAGGCTGCTGTCTCCTCTCGGCAGTCGTAGAAAACAGAGTCACATTTTAAACATATCAGTCAGATGCAGACAGATCCCCCCCTTCAGGGCTGAGCTGCACATGCATAACCAGTCTTGGTCAAATCCACACTAATGCACTTATTTCCCCATTTTAGCAAGTATTATGTTTGGCAATGCTCGACTCATGAGAACTATACTAAAGCATGAGTGTGTATGAAATTCGAATTCTGTTTTAAATTATTTTCTTAAATTAAATCTCTTTTCCAAAACCAAACACATTTATATTTCATTCAATAATGGAATATTTTGATTACATTCTTTCATTTCAATCATTTTTTGTAAAGTTTTAGAACAGAGTTTGTGTTCTAAAAGCGGCACACTGGAAGCAGACTTTAGGACTGCATTTGTGCATGCTGTTGTGTCATAACCCTCATACCTCAAGTGTATGGTGCGTATTAGTGTGGTGGCGAGGCTAGCCGACACTCTCCCAGTGTTGCAGACCTGGCTGAGACATGCCAGAAGCTCTGCGGGAAACGCTGGCAGGAAATGGAGAATCTGAACCAGCCTCTTCTGGGACTCCACAGGCAACACTACCACACAGCCCTCCTGTGGATCTGCGACGTGGAAACATACAAACACAGATTAGCATAAACTGAAACACATTAATATAATAGATATGCTTAACACTGAAAAGTTCTATAATAAATTTAAAACAACAACAACAACATTTATGAAATAATATTGTACTAATCTTACGAATGCTTGTATAAAAAAAAAATCAGCTATTTTAAAACCCCTTTAGAAAGCCCTGGCCCATGGTGAAATTACCCTTCAGTTTTGACAGCTCTATTTTAAAATGGATTATTCATTCTGATTGTGAAACTTGATGAGAAAAGGAAGAGCTCCACCTAGTGACGGATTTATCTAACTGCTAACGCTCAACAGTAAAGGAATGAATGCGAGGTAGAAAGAGAGGGAGAAAAAAGTAAGAGAGAAAGAGTTTTGTCCTGTCAGTGATCACAGATAGACAGACATTATTAGCTGCTGACGCACACTGCTGATGTCATGAGGGCTAACACACACAAAGAGAGCGCTGTGCTCCCGAAACACAAAACTACAGAGCACTTATATCACACACAGAACTGGAGACGCCACCACTCTAATGCTCTCCCTCAGTACCACCCGATCCCTTATGCAAGACTCTCTCAAGCACACTTACACACACACTATAGACCTTATACACCAGAAAAACAAGCACGCAGCCATCTTTAGAATTGTGTTTTTTAACTTCCGTTTTGAGGCAGCTCTGTATATTTCTATGGCTTTGCTCTTGAAGAGTATTTAGCTGGTAAATTGGATTTACTTATTGTAGAGCTAACGAAAGCTATCATAAACATTGTAATGTTTGAAGTGGATGTCATAACAAATGTCAGTAGACCGGGAAAATTTCAAAACGAGCAGTTCATTCATAAATTCGTATGATCTTACCTTCATGCTGTGGATATACAAACCGGAAGACGGAACACAACAAGCTCAGCACTGAAAAGGGGCGGGGCTACATAAGGTCTATAGAAGTGTATGCTAAACAGCTGTTTGTGTGTATGGGTATATATGATTACCATAAAGACTGCAGGCGTTTTTTTGAAGACTCTGCAGAAGGTCTTTGTTGCCCCTAGCAGCAGCTGGCTGCACGGTATCCAGCAGTTGCGCTGAGAGCTGAGGATTCCTGCTGCCCAGCAGAACCAGCTGCACCGGCAGTGACGCCAACCAGCACGCCAGAATCTTGCTCCTGGAAGAGAGGGAGACTTCAGACTCTTCTCATTATCACAAGGCACATTTCTAGACTCAAACAATAAAAAGTTGCCAGGGAGAGTCTTCAGTTTACTTAAATACAATTCATTTTACAAACAAACCAGGATACATGGAAAAATATGGCAAAACTGTAAGACAACTAAAAAGACTGTGTGGTCTAATGTAGAAAAAAAAAGAAGAAGATATAAACACATAAAAAATGTAAAATTAATTATTTTGACTTTAAAATACTTCTTCCTTTCCCAGCTTAATGTGCAGAGACAATGAGCTGAGACTATGTTGATACACTTGATGCTCACGAAGTCTGCAGTTATTGAATAAAAAAATGGAAATTTTGTGAAATATTAATACAATTTACAACAAATGTTTTCTATTTTAATATAATCTAAAATGAATTTATTCTTGTGATGCCAAAACTGAATTTTCAGCAACCATTACTCCAGTCTTCTACGTCACATGATCCTTCAGAAATCATTATAATGCCGATTTGCTGCTCAGTTGTGCTGCTTAATATTTATGTGTAAACCATGATACAATTTTTCAGGATTCTTTGATGAACAGAAAGTTCAAAACAACAGCATTTATTTAAAATAGAAATCTACATCATTATAAATGTCTTTACAGTCACTTTCGACCAATATAATTCATCCTTACTGAATAAAAGTATTATGGACCCCAAAATTGTATGTATATATATATATATATATATATATATATATATATATATATATATATATATATATATATATATATATATATATAGCTAGAAAAAAATGGGTTGAGGTCCAGACAAAAATGGGTGGTGGGCATCTACCTAGCAATATGAGGGTGGTTCTGATGCTCTTGAATGTAGAGCTGACTGAAGAAGCGCAGCAGAAGAGTGCGGACGCTCACACCCAGGTTTCTCTGCTGGTACTGCACATACACAGCCTGCAGGAGATCATCTGTCACCACTGGAAACACACACACACCCCCACATTTTATATTCAGCAAACTTTTATTAGAAAACAAAAATTTGTCCTCCATAAAGAAAAGTGTCTCACCTCGGCTGCGCTGGGTGACAATCATCCTCCATACCACCTCCAGTAAGGCTGCCAGGTGCTTTGAGCTTAGCTTGCCCCCATTGGACAACGTCTCCCTAATAAAGACCCTGATTGGTCCCAGCCAGTCAGCATCTTCGGCTGCTACATGATCCTGGCCCCTAAGACTGAGTGTCACCATAACTTGACATAATGTGACGTTTACGGCCAACGGTTCCACATTAGCCCCAGCAACCGTTTCTCCTGCTACTTGCTGCCTACTCCTGAAAGAAAAAAAAAGGAAAGAAAGAAAGAAAGAAAGAAAGAAAGAAAGAAAGAAAGAAAGAAAGAAAGAAAGAAAGAAAGAAAGAAAGAAAAAGAAAATTACCCTCTTATTAAAGCAGTAGTTCTCAACCACTAGGAGGCCTCAGGGTTCTTATTATTAATATATTATAATAATCTAACATATTTAGAAGGTGATAGTTGATTTCAGTAAAAAAGCACAATTTGCTTTAACATAGAATATATAACATAACGATGTGCATTAATGTATACACTTTATAACTGGGTAATCTACTATAATCTACGCTGTTATGTATTTTTCATTTTTTATATTATTTTACACTTTTTTTCATTTAATAACTATTTTTTTTATTGAAGATCATACAGTTCTTGAAACTTCTGGAATTACTTAAATGAATAGTGGTTCATTGATTTACAACTATCAACATCATGTCGGTTAATAAAACATATGGACTTTTTGGTCACCTCTTTCCATCAGCTTTCTTCTTGAATCTTGCCACTTCCAGCAGGCCGTAAGGGAAGTTTTTCATGAAGTGCTGTTTGAAATCTGTCAGGTAGGAGTTCCGGAACCAGACATCCTGCACGATACAGTGGAAACAGGATTTTTATGAGCATCCCTGGCTGTACAGTATCAATGATGCTGCCACTGCAGTGTAAGTCTATGTACCAGTATGTCTTGTTGGTCTCGCTGTGGGGTGAGTCTTCTCAGTAACTGCAGTATGGTGAGGATCTGGAACATAAGAGCCATGGACTCGGCTGAGAGCAGGTGGCCGCTGTCCGTCTGCACGCGCTGTCCACCTGCCGCCTCAACCCAGATCTCCAGCAACAGAGGCACCAGGGTTTCTGCAAAGCCCTGCACGGTCTCAGCTGAGCAGAGTTCCTTATCCATTCCAGCCCCTGGCTTAGAGTCTGGCCTACACAAAACAGACATTAAAAAAAGCTTTATATGGGAAACATGTGGCCTTTCTATCATTTGATTTAACTGAGAAGTGTACAAAGTCTCAGAATGATGGTTTATACAGTACTAGGGTTGAGCAGTATAACAGTACTAAAAAAGCATGCCACTACAATACTGTTCATTTTTGCAAATTTACAATTAAACTTTCAGGACAATAAAAACAAAAAAATGAAATGTATCATACAATAGACTGACATCAGTAAGAAAATTTGTCTTGGTTGTCTGCATCACTGCTTTAATATCTCCATTACAACATAATTACTCCATTACTGTGCCAGCATCTCAAAAAGGGTATTAAAATGTTTGATAATACTTACTTATTTTCTCTACATTTACAAATGCAAAAATAAAACAAAAAATAAAGATAAAAATATTTTTTCACTCTTGTGAAATATACTGCATGGCAGGCCAAATCAAAGGTCATAAAAACGTTCATGCTATATTCAGTTGCTCTTCATGAATTATATGCGGATAATGAAAAGAGAAATTAGTCAGCACTCATTTACTGTGACAAATAAACATACCTCAGGCGGTAAGTGGAGCGTGGGGTGGGTATGGCTCCAGAATTTTCAAACACTTGGATCTTGCCCTTCCCAAAGACATGGTCCTCCCAACTCACATCTACAGGTGTCACCGAGCCTTTCTCTCCAGCCCACATTCCAAGGCCAATCCTACTGCTTACACCTTCCTCCAGAGGTCTTTCCTCAACAACTGCCTGCAGAAAATTGCCCAACCTGAAAATGTGTGCATGCACAAATTATTATGGCACAAGAAATAATTAAATTGCAAAATACACAGAAAGAAGGGGGAGAAAATGAATCAAATTTTTTTTGTGCGCAATACCTGACCAGCACAGTAAGTCTCCATTGCTGTGCTGTCACAGAGCGATTTGTGCTGATAGTCAGAGCATAGCCCCCTTTCCCAGATTTATCCAGCCCTGTTCCAGCTTTCCGCCTTTGGGAGATGAGCTCCAGAAAATTGGCCAGCAGAACCGTATGTCTCTGAGACAGAAGTCCAGGATAGTGCTCAAGCAGCACATCCAGCACCCGGAGAGCATCTTCCTGGATGGCTTCTGAGATGTGGGTCATGGCACATGTGAGGTGGGCGCTGAGCAGGGGAAAGAAGGGTGCTACACGTTCGGCGGGGATGCATTGAGCGATGAAACGCAGTAGACGTACCGCAGCTGCGCGCACGGAGCCTTCTTTGTCAGTGAAGAGTGCCGCCACCTCGGAGAGCACCGCTGATGCATGCTGCTCAACCAGAGTAGGGTTAGCTGAGAGCAACTCCCGCAAACCCACCAGAGCTCCCTGCTTCACGTTACTGTTGAAGTGGTGCAGCTGGGACAACAGATCCTGAGAGAAACACAGAGAGAATATAAGTGTGATCAAATTAAAGATAATGAACTAGGGGTGTAAATTGGACATTTTAACATGATATGATGTGACACTGATTCTCTTAGCCACTAATACAATATTTGCAGATCCCTGGAAACATGCCATAATGCGACTATGATTTATGAAGATTCAGAACCCTGCTGTCAACTTATGGATTACAATTTTATGTGCCTGTTTTGCACAACCCATTACATTCCAATACGGAGCACACGTTCAGACGTAAACACTGAAGCTCTGCAACAAAAAATAGCGCAGAAGTATGAGGGGACACATGAATTTGTTGAATAAAGTCTTTTTTCGCGGACAAAAAAGTATTCTCGTCGCTTCATAAATTTAAGGTTGAACCACTGTAGTCATGTCGCCGGTTTGAACAATGTCTTTAGTCTTTCTGAGCCTCAAAAGGTGCAATGTCGTTGCTGCCTATGTGTGGATTAGATACCCTTGGATTTCATCAAAAATATCTTAATTTGTGTTCTGAAGATAAATTAAGGTCTTACAGGTTTAGGACGACATGAGGGTGAGTACTTAATGACAGAAATTTCATTTTGGGTCAACTAACCCTTTAACTCACAAATGCAAACAAAATATAAAATTTAATTGAACTCTTTGGAAAAAAGCAAATACTGTATTCCAATTGGGATGGGAGTTAAAGGTGCCCTAGAATCAAAATTTGAATTTACCACGGCATAGTTAAACAACAAGAGTTCAGTACATGGAAAAGACATACATTGAGTTTCAAACCCCATTGCTTCCTCCTTATGTAAATCTCATTTGACTTCCGGAAAACACGCGGATCTCAACATAACACCGACTGTTACGTAACAGTCGGGATCATTAATATGTATGACCCCAATATTTGCATATATGCCAGCCCATGTTCAAGGCATTAGACAAGGAAAGGCAGTATTAACGTCTGGATCTGTGGACAGACAAGGTAAGCAAGCAAGAACAACAGCGAAAAATGGCAGATGGAGCAATAATAACTGACATGATCCATGATAGTATGATATTTTTAGTGATATTTGTAAATTGTCTTTCTAAATGTTTCGTTAGCATGTTGCTAACGTACTGTTAAATGTGGTTAAAGTTACCATCGTTTCTTACTGTATTCACAGAGACAAGAGCCGTTGCTATTTTCATTTTTAAACATGTGCAGTCTGTATAATTCATAAAAACAACTTCATTCTTTATAAATTTCTCCAACAGTGTAGCATTAGCCGTTAGCCACAGAGCATAGCCTCAAACTCATACAGAATCAAACGTAAACATCAAAATAAATACTTTACTCACATAATTCGAAGCATGCATGCAGCATGCATGACGAACATCTTGTAAAGATCCATTTAAGGGTTATATTAGCTGTGTGAACTTTGTAAATGCACTGTAATATAGTCGAGAGCTCGTGTGGCAGGGAGCAGGCGAATTAAAGGGGCGGTGCGCTGCCAAAATCAGTGTATAGTTAATGATGCCCCAAAATAGGCAGTTAAAAAAATTAATTAAAAAAAATCTATGGGGTATTTTGAGCTGAAACTTCACAGACACATTCATGAGACACCTTAGGCTTATATTACATCTTGTGAAAAAGCATTCTTGGGCACCTTTAAAACTTATCAAATATTTGATGACAACTCAGTGACAATGCAGATGCAGCTAACATGAGTGTCAAAATAAAGGTGCAACTTGAAAATAAAAATTTTGCATCATATTGATGCATCAATCCCATATGTATCATTCCACATCTATAATTAACCCCAGAAAGATGAGAGTCAGTGGAAAGTGTGAGACTGTGCGTTTTATGTACCTTGATGTTGAGATGCCGGTGTGTGGTCGGCCCTGAATCCCCATGCTTCAGCTGCTCTGGTAAATGGATAGTTTTTGATCTGAAGTTGACATCCGTTGCATTGTCAGCTTTTGGCTTCTTTAGGCCAACCTTTAGTTTGGTTTTCTGGAAATCACCTTGCCTTTTTCTCTTTTTGGTCATTCTTCAGTTGTTCAAGAAAAAATAACTGTAACAAAAGTAAAACAACACAAATAAGGATTTTAAGCATCAAAAACTAGTTTAAATATAACATATTACAAAGGTAATAAGGATCAGTTTCATAAGCTATTATATTTAAATTATTCTCCAAATAAAATCAGCATAAAAACATTTAACACAGCAAACAAAATGCGCAATGACTGATATTGACAGTTTGGTCCAGCTTTTCTCATGTATATTGCATTGCAATGGAATGTGGTAATGAGATAAAACAGAGCCCCACAATAATCATCATGCAAATAAGTACATAGAATATATTATCAGTTCAGTTCAAAAGACAATTTACATCAGTAGATCTATGCTATAAGCTATACACGTTTGATATGATTGCTTTTTACATCAGTATGCAAAATAGTGTGGCTATAAGCACTACGCAGCCATAAATATTGCTTTATCGCCATTACAAAAAAAAGTCATTTTACTCAGTTTAAATACAAATACCACAACAGAACAACGACTTTAGATAAGTTTATTATACTGACCAGAGAGAATCACTCGTGCTGCTGTTGAGCCATCAGGGGTCCTTCAATCTCTGTTGAGACAATAGACCGGCTAAACAGATGCCTGATTAAATTTCACACAGCAACTATTTTCTTTCACTATTTCCTAAATAAATACATACATCCAAACACTTATATTGTGTTTTATTTTAACTTAAATGTCTATGTAGGTACTTCACAAATCAAGATTGTACGGCAGTCTTTGTCAGGAGCTGAAAAAAGCTCGCTTCAAAATAAATGTTTTTGGTTGTGAGTCCAGTCCAGTTCTCTTCACTTCATATGTGAAGCAACTCCATTAATTTGATAATGATTTGATAATTATTGAATCATATTTACTGTACGAGTAAATTATTAAAAGAAAGGAACTGGTCTGCGTTCATATACAGATCGAGGACTTTTATTTTGGAAAGAGACAGGAACCGGACAAGGGTCTTTGTTTAGTATTTCCGCCCTGTTTCTCATCTTGCTCTCATTTTCAAAATCAAACAAGCTTTTGCTAAACACAAGGTTAGTAAAGCAAGACCGAACAGGTAAGTCGTTTAATAAAGCTTTCAAAATATGTACTGTAATGAGTGCACTGTTCATTAATCGCGCTTCATGTTACAGCGAGTTTAAATGTAGCTGCGCATGATGCAGCGTGAAAGCGGCTGATTTTTGTTATGTGACAGTGCCGCCATTGTTTACGTTCTCTTACAGACGAAAGAGAAGGACCGTGGATGTTAGTTAAAAATGAGTTACTCCAGCCTTGATTTGAATGTGTTTTTAATTACAGCAATAGTGAAAAGTATATAATATGTGGCAATTTGTCTTTTACAGCATGGACGCACGACCAAATCCTAACAAGAAGGGCAGGGCCGGGAAGGTGAGCTCTAATAGTGCACCACATCATATCAGATCCTCTCCATCAGCGTTATTCTCATCCTGCCGCGTGGATCTAGACCATTTACAGCCTACTAAACCTTAGTAGTATTTACAGCTTACTAAACAGTAGTTCTCAAACAGTGGTCTCTCAAAAATAACAGGAATGTGTTATTAAAGTCCCCCCTGAAATCAAAATGTAAATTTTTTTTAGCTTTTAGTATGAATATGTTAGCCTTAATGTTATGAATAAGCTGGAGTGTTCCAAAACAATGACAAAATTCACATTTAGGAGATAAGCATTCAAAACGTACAGTCTCTCACTTCTGCTAAAATGGTTCACGGATTTTCATGACATCACATCGCACTTCAGATTCTCATCAAATCTTCTGTCCAATCAAATGCTCTCTAGAATCTGAAGTCCCGCCCCCTCCTACACTATCGACAGACACTGAAGCTGCAGCTGAAATCGGTCATTTGTTCACACATTTACTAGTTTCTACATGGTAAAGTGCACTATATAGAGATTAGGGAACGATTCAGACAGTGTAAATATGCTTTCCATTGACGTGAATGAAGTCTGTGTTCGTATTAGTATAACGTAAACCGACGCAGAGAGAGCACAGTCTGCTCTGGCCCAGGGACACGAGAGCATAGAGCGGATCATATCCGCGAGTTGGCTCAGACCACGAAAGGTATCGGACCCATTTAAATTCTGCACAGAATGCTATATTTTAAAGTGATATAGAGGAGATTAGGAGGATAAACTGTTAGATGTTAAAAGGAAACAGAGGTTTTACTGAGTTTAACGGCTCTGGCCGAGCTGTGATATAAACTAAACGCTACTGGCTATTTTAAAAAAAGGGGTGGTGCTGTTCGATATATCGCCCTGTTTTCCTGTTTCAGTTAAAATTACCTCAACATATTGAATAATGCTGCAAGTTCCAAGACACTTCAGTGGGCCTTTAAAGTTGGCCCTTCTATTAAATATAAATGCATATAACAACGGAGGTACATCACAATTAGTGATGCGAAGTTCTGATCATTTTACTTGGATCTTTGAGTCTCGTTCAGCAAAATGAACAAGTCATTTTGCTCATTTCAACAGAATAAAATTGAAGTGTTGCATATTAAAGGTGCAATAGGACATTTTCGGATAGGCTCCCTCCCTTCTGAGTGCTCTCCAAAGCCACGGCAAAATACATGAAGTCGCACACACACACACAGCTGCTTTCGGCAAAGCATCACAAGAGACCGTGTAAAACTACCTCATGTCTCAAAGCACATAGCATTACAATAATAATGAACGTAAACGACTTAGAATGCTTGTACCTGACTGCTGCAGATTAATTTCGGTGTTGATACGGTTGACATGGAAATGCATGATTCCGAGTCTGAGGAAGTGAACAGCTCTGGTTAGAACATGACTGGTTGCCATCTCTTAATAATGGTAGTTAAGGTGTGAACATCGTGTAAGCTTGTTGTTTTGATGGAACTGTAAAAGGTGACTGTTTGTTTGCGGTGCTTTAATGCACATAGTATGATGTCTGCGTGAACAGGGTGTGCGAGGGAATGTAAAAACATACGTTGACAGGCAGGTAGGACATTGTATAATTTCATTTGGACCGAATATAAAGATTGGATGAACAGTTTATGGTCCTACACCTTTCACAGACGATATACATTTATAAAAATACATTTAGACCATTTAACATAGTGATTATTATCAGGATATGAGGAGACCAGTATAACAAAAAAATTACCTATTGCACCTTTTAATTGCCAAAAAGAAATTATTAGTTCACCTCCCGAGTTATCTGGTCTGAGTTGTTCGATCACGAAAACCATAAGTTACAGAAAACAACCTTCATGACAGAAATTCACAGATTTATAAATTGTTAGAAATTTGAGGAAGGTTGGGATTTGACTAATTTCTGTATCCAATGCGTCACGTGACAAAAGAAGAAATGACTCGGACCTGAAGACTCTGGAGGTGAACTAATCACTAATCATCGTTTCCTGAACAGAACCTATGGGATGTTGCGCATGCGCGGTCAACACAAAATGAACAAATCGTGGTTCATGGTCGACCCATCGCTAATCACAATGCAGAAAAAAAGATTTGTTGCTACTTCCATTTCATTGCGACTTCAAAGTATTTCTATTCACTTTATTGTCTCGCTTCAGTAACGCAACTGACAATTTTACGTTGGTGTACGCAAGAATTTGGTCCAACTAGCTAGTGCATAGTCCGCTCATTGGGGTTACTAAGGGTGTTTTCACACTGACACCTTTGACATTTTTGGTTTTCTGAACTTTGCTGCGCACCGTACACGAGTCCGACATCATTTTCAATGAAATAAGAACAAAACAGCGTTCCGGATTTGTAAAAGTAAGGCTACTTCAAGATCTACGATATAATTAATTTTGGTAATTTGTACACTACTCAAATGATTGTAATTGTTTTGATAGTTAGTGGTTGAATGATTTCACCAGCCCACCTGTTGTCATAAATCTTAGCCTGACCAGTGATGCAAACTGCCTGTTTGATGGCGCTACAGTTTTAATAAGAGGAATCCCCTATTTTTGCATATTGTAGATAGCATTATTATTCAGCTGTTAGAATACAGATCTTTCAGCAAAATGAACTTAAAGATGGTGATTTCACTGTGACCAACTGTATTTGGCATAGTGTTGTAGAAGTGCCCCCCCCCCCCTTTTTTTTTTTGGGCTGAACATGTGACGCATTCCTCACCCCTCAAATTGTTAATCTCTAAGAGATTAATAGTAAAATGATATTAATCTCTGCCCCAATGTCTGTGAGGATTTGCAGGATATTCTGATATTTGAAACTGAAATTATTAAATAGCAATGAGAGTATAAAATAAATATTTAAATAAAATAAATGCATTCATACAGTTACTGAAGTTGCTAACCTTCATGGCTGAAGCCTCTTTCCAATTGTAGTTTTGTTTACTATATTAGGAAGATTGCTATATCTTGAGTGTGTTCTTTCTCTTGTCATATGATAGTCACACATTTCTTATTTTCTTCCACATAATGGTCATATACATCTATAAGACCAATAGCTGTTCTTTGCTCAGGCCAAGGCAGAGAAACATGTTTCCCAGTTTCTGTATTGTCTAAGCAATACAGAAAATGCAAGCGTAACACAATGTTCCATAAGCATAACATATTAATACAATTTCTTCCACACTGACTGATTATTCAGCTTCGTCATCATAGGAATAAAGTTATTTTAAATTGCAGTAATTATATTAATATCATTATAAAATATAATTGTTTTTACTGTATTTTTGATCCAATAAATGCAGCTTTGGTGAGAGTAGATTTTTTTTTTTTTTTTTTTTTTTTGTGAAAAAATAAATAAACATTAGAAAGTCTTACTGACTCCATTGACCTGACAGTGCTTCTTTTGTCCTGTGAAAGACAGATAAGCACTAATATATTTATTAAAAAAAAAAAACATTCTGTACAGAACTTGCAGAACATGTTACTCCAGTATCATCCCATGTGTTTTCTTGTTTGTCTGGTAGAGCCCCATTCTTGGGGAGATGAATAAAGCACAATTTTTCTTCTAGCATGAGAGTGTTTTGGCGAAGAGACACTTTGTGTCTTCCCGTCCAAGGACTGTCAGCCTCTACTCTTAAAGTGGAGCGGAGAATTCAAGCAGCGGAGGAGGAGGGCGAGCTCTGCTCTTCACCTCCGGTCCTGTTATATCTTTCTAATTCCTCTCTATTTCTCTCCCCCACCAACGATTTTATTTGTCGCCTGTGACAGAAAAGGCAGCAACTCTACAATGGTGACATAGGTAAGTGCCACCCTCAGAACCCTTCAGTTCTGCCCTTCAGCTGTGCCTGGCCTTGGTAATGTTATTGCCATGTGCCAATTCTGGGTGTTTCAGAGCTTTGGAGCTTAAACCCTGAACACATCACACAAGCACAGCTCTCAAACTAGCACCTTTTTCAGACCAATGCTTTGCACTGTGTACATATTTGAACTGCGGTGTGCTGAACAACATTAGAAACATCAACATCGAGCTCCTTCGAGCAACATTAGAAAAATCAAGACCTGTTCTCACCATGTGCTGTAACATCAGGTCGAGATGCAAGTACGCTAGGAGGTGGAGTATCACACCTTCGATCCCCGTATGCCCACTTAGGGTCATCTAACTATATTGATTGTGGCGCCTCGCTTAGGGCATGCATTAAGCTGCCTAAGGAAAGTTAAAAGGAAATTCATTATTTCAGGTGCCACTAGCCTTGAACTCAATTAGAACAGTTACGCTGCTGCAGTGTGATCGGCTGAGGTCTCAACCAGTGTGTTTTTGTTGTCACACTTTGCTTGTGACCAGAAATACAGCGAGCATCACTGCAGCTTTTTCATTCAAATCTGTTGTTTTTATATGTTGTTCAGCGTTTAAGTGCAGAGAGTTGTGGCTCACTTTTCTGACCACAATTTTCCATCAACTGTAACTGTTGCCTATATGTAGGCCTGGGGGTAACTGATGAACGAGTGCTTTAAGCACTCAGCTAGTTTTGTTTTTCAGATTCAGTAACCACTTAGTACTGTTTCAGTAGAGTGGGTGCACTGTCTTCTGTGCTTTAAGTCCTGGTTCACAATTCCTGTCCAAGTACTTTTTGATTTTACTAATTCATGTATGTTTCATCAGTCTTCACCTCCAAGAATGGCTCCATCCAGACCATACCCAGCCTGAACAAACGGCTCAAATCAGTCACAGACACTGTTATTGGTGAGTAATGTATATTTTCTTTTATGCTATTATAAATTTGAAAATTATTTATCTTTCTTAAATAGCTTCAATGTACTTTTTATAGTGACAGTATAGCTAGACTGAATTTTAAACTACCGATACTTTTAAAATGAGTAGGTAATCTTCTGTTTGAATACACATGTACTTTGTTTATAGGTCTGCAGTACATATGGGAGTATCGAAGCCCATCTAAGTCAGCTCCTCCTCATTACCAGTGTAAACTGTGTGTAGTTCAGCAGCTGCAGAATGAAATAGCTGCTCACATCACCGGCTGGAAGCACAGCTTCAGATACATGGTACAATCACTAGTCAACCAGATATCGCAGATTAGCTCTGCCCATGTTTCTGATATAATACACATCCACATTTTATATATATATATATAAAATCAGTCACAGACACTATTATATATAATATATTATATATATATATAATATATTATATATATTAATGTGGATGTGTGATTTATTTATTTTTTTATTTTTTTGAAAACAGAAGCAGAACCACAAAGACAAGGTTCCTCATGAGGAAGAAGATGCACTTAAAGATCCAACCATCAGGAAAGCCATTAAAGCTGCTGCTGCTGAAGTTGAAAAAGCTGAAGGAAGAGGTCAAATTAAGGTGAAAGACTGCAGGCTGATGTGCTTTAAAGATTGAGTCTTACACATGTGCTCTTTAATTACACGATTGTTTGTTGTTTTTTTCCCCCAGATGGTGCTAAAGGAGCCATGTGAGGTTATGGCGTTTCAGGGCATGAGTAAGTCAGTCTGTCATACACACCATTCAATCTATTCCCAAATACAGTTGCTTATTCCCTACATCTCTATCACCTAAGTATTTTAGGTACTTTTCACTCATAGCATTCAAGCATTTATATGGTTAAGTATGTATGGCATTACCTTAAAAGCAAGCAAATTAATATATCTTTGAAACGGGTAAAAAGCAATATCATTATCCAAAACAAGACATAAACTTCTATAAGAAAAGCTGGTTGCTTTAGTAGAAATTTCCTAAACTGTACTTGGGTAATCCTCTAAAGACACTTAATAAAGAATAAAGAATTTTTATTCACAGCTTGGAGTCAATTCAACCACCAGAAAATCACACGCACATGAAAAGAATGCATAAAATTAGCAAGACATCTTTGATTGGTTCTGTCCTTATCTTTGCTGTTCATACCCCTCTGGTACGAAGCAGATAAACGTTATAATATTATTTAGTATTCTCTAAGTCTAGATCAAAAGCAAACCGGCTTCAACTGGTATGTTCCTATTCCTGTTTGTCTGCACTCCAGAGGCTGTTCAGTAACCTTGACATTCCAACTCCTTGAAGCAGCTCAAAAAATGTTTCCAGCTTGTACTGAACCTCTACAAATATCATTTTTTTTGAATAGCCGTTCTCATTGAGTTTTTCATACTCTTGAGTTTAGATGTCCCAATTCACCTTAACAATACTCTTTTTAAACAATAGTCAAATTCACACATTTGAAAAATGTGAGTTGTCCATTAACAGAAATGTTGAATCTTTGTGTCTGCAGAGGACTTGTGGTCAAGAGACAAGCCAGTATTTCTTGCAAGGAATTTAATTAGTAGTTCCAAAATAAAAAATCATGTTATTTCTTGTCCATATCTTACCAGATTTTCTCATTTGTGAAGATAGATGTATTATCTGTTTTTACATCATCCAGCACAATCCCAGTTTCACTTCCCTTCTAGCCTCACTTACCTCTAGATGCACCAGACATACACAGACATACACTCAAAATGAAGTCTTCATTTATAAATGGAAAGTCTCATGACCCACTAAATTGGGAAGTTGAGGGAGAGAAAAGATCATGGCCTTGTGAGCAGTCATGGTTATCAGTTTTTTTTTTTATGTCATAAGTTATTGTCTAACCATATTTATGTGCATTCAGATCCACTGACTAATTATATGCATATGCCATCCAGTTATTTATCCTGATAATTTTTTTTTAATTATTTTTTTTTTTTTTATAAAGAGTCCGCACAACCCAATCTAGGGTTTACAGGAACTGGTATTCTTGGGCCTCCCCCCAGAGGGTTGAAACAAGGTTAGTGTCTCACCAGTGTAATTGTTTGTGTTGATAGAATAAAATTACATAGAAAAAAATGTTAATTGGAATGATAGTCATAAATGTAGTTGCTTGACTTTTTCCTCACATTCTCAGGTGGTCCATATGGAGGTCCCTTTCAAGATCCCATGTACATGGGGGATTTTCCACCTCGGGGTGGAATGATGTCCGATTTCCCCCCTGGCATGCGTGGTGGTATGGACGATCCCCCTATGAGGAGAGGTTATTCAGATATGGAAGACTTCACTAGCCCGGGTCGCTATGGTAACGGCATGTCTGGACCAGACAGGGGGATGATGGAACCGGAGGACATGCATCGTTTCCCTGACGATGGACCCATGGGTATGGGCCCTGATGGTTTTGGGCTGGGCCAGCGTAATGATGGTATGGGCAGACCTTTCCCTAACGACATGTCTATGAACAGCAGCGGAGACAGATTGATGGGACATGGCCCTAAAGGCCCAGAGAACAATAGCCTCCCTGCAACATTGCTCAAATATCTGGTACGGTTTTCTTTAGGATATACAGTGTTTATCGAAGCACTTTCTTTTTTCTTTTTTTTTACATTATCAACTTTTTGAAGCTAATAAACTTTGTGTTTCTTGTTCATTATTAGGACTCTTTTCGTATTGAGAACGAGGACGATGCTCAGATTGTCTTAAAGGTCACACAGAAGCTCACAGATGTTCTGATGGAGTACCGCCTCAGAAGTATTTCATCGGTAAAGGCTTACAATGATTACTTATTATAATATGAATATATTGCTTTGTACAGGTTGTACACATAACCTGTATTTATGTGTACAAGATTCATTAAAGGAGACAATACACAATTTAGTCCAGTACTTCTAGTGTGCAAATTTATAAACTGGCTATTTGGCTTCAGGTTTAGGTGATCAAGAAGCAAATCACAGTTTTATATTCGTGTTGATGTTGGTGGAAACTGTAAGGTGTAAGGTGTCAGTGAAACCAGTTGCAGATATTTTTTTTGTGTGTGTGTGAACAGGATGTGGTGACTGTTTTGTGTGCTTAATTTCCTTTATAAGGTATTATGAGATTTTTATTGAAGACTTCAGTGATCTCAAACCAGTTTTACCTGATTACTTTAAAAAAAAAAAAAAACAAAAAAAAAAAAAGGGGTTGCATAAATATTTTTACAAATTATAATTTAAAATTACAATGATTTTTGGAAAGCAGTCATTAAAGAGAAGTAAAGGTTTTTAATGCTGTGGTACTAACGGAAACTAACTCACTTGGTTTCTCTTCCTCATTCGAGCTAAAATTAAACCTTTGCAATATTTGTTTATCCCTTCTTGAAATGTGTTATTGTCTTTTGTAAATCTACCATTGTCTTTGTAATCTTTCTAAACCTAAACTGTCTAAATAAAATTTGTGGCAATAGTACATGCCAAGTAGGATGAACAACAAGATCTAGAGGACAATAAGTCATTTATCAAATGATTAGCTTTGTCTCTCAATTATTGAATGAACAATTGGTTTTCAAAGCCGTGTTTAAGTTTGAATTTAAATTGTTTTTCAGGTGCCCAGCCTGAAGCCCCTGCCCTCCATGAATTACTCATCCTCATGTCTTCCAAACAGTTCTAATGACAGATTCCCCAGCGGCATGCAAGGTACTGCACGTTTATGTTTATTTTTCATTAATTTACACACACTACTTTTGATAGCAAATGGTTTGCGTCCAAGTTCCAAATAAAATAAGTACCTTTCATTTGTGAAGTATTTACTTCACTGGAACACCAAAAAAAAAAAATAGGCATTATTACATTATGTAAAATATAAAATATAAATGTAATTGTTACTGGGATGATAAAATCACTCATTGTGAAAGTCTTATGCCGCCCACACCTGCTTCTGAATGTTTGCGCATCTAACTAACTGTCATCTGGAACATTTGGTATCACTTCTGTTACTCTGTTATATCTGTGGACTTCTTTTTTTTTTTTTAATACTGGTGGCTATTTCAACTGTATTCTGCCAGAGATAGGCACATAAGCATGAATAAGCAAAAATAGCATGTTCTTCATTGTTTTTTCAAATGCATATAGTTCGTTTTCACTCAGACTGCTCTACATTCACAGGTCCATCAAGATTCTACAAATGAACATTCATCTGATGGATGTAATCAAGACCTGGATGCAGCCTGCTTTGCCTGTTTTTTTTTTTGTTTTTTTTTTTAAACATGGCTTTCTTGACTTTGTTCATGACCAAACACATTTTTTTCGTGACCTCTAGGCTGTTTTGTTTTTACAGTGTATACATAGGTAGATTTATTTTAAATGTTTCATTTTTCTCTTCCTTTCTCGCTCCGACATAATGGAAACATATTTGTGTGCAGTTTTTTTGTTGTAGCAACAATTTTAGTGTTTAAACTGAATTTAAGTGAAGTCAGTGAAATCTTCAAACAATGTGATATCTCTAAAGGTCTGTTGCCATAATTGTAAAATAAATTCATAGTTCCTTAAAGAACCTTATTGTTCCTTTTCTGTGTTTGTGGGTGCAGTTCCTATTTCCCTTGGAGACATCCTCACTTTGATCAGGTTGTACCATAGTCTGATTAAAGCATCTTGTAGACTTGAAATTAAGCTCTTATCCCCCTTGTTGAATCACCGGACTGAACTCCATTTTTTTTTGCCCAGAGATATTGTCAAAACATGAGAGAAAGACAATTTACTGGAGCGATGACTTCATGCCCAGCTTTCTCAGAGTCTGTACACAAAGTTTGGGCATTTATACAAGTGTTACTCATTGCAGAGTCTATGGTGGCCAGCTCCTCCTCTCTAGACGTCCAGTGATAGATCAGTGGACGTCTCTCAGTGGAGTGATAAGAGTTGTGGGTAGGGTTAGGGTGTGGTTGTACATTCGCTCCTCCTAGCGTAAGCTCCACCCATTTGCTCTGCAGTGAGCACCTTCTCCAGTTATATGCTGACCAAAGGAACTTGCATTATCCCTGCAAGGTGTTAAAACATGCTCATATTTAAAATAGAGGTACACAGTCCTCCTTCCTTATAGAGAACACTTGTATGTATATAAATATATAAATATTTATATATTTATGTCAACATTTTCCATAGCCTCTCACGGGAGAACATATGCTACATGGCATGTACATTCCTCTGTGTTTAAAATAACTTGTCTCCATGTGTCTGACAAGTGATCCTCACATTTTCATGCAATTCAAACTTCACAAAATACATAATACAAACAACTGATTATGAATACTAATACTGAAAAATATTACATTTTTATTCTTCACATCCATCAGTTTTAGCTCCTGCATGGTCTTATACATCACACATCTTCAGTAGAATTCAAGATATGGTATTGAATGTATGAAGCTGCATCATCGTACCATTAATTCAGTGTTTCATCTCAGCCTTGAGTGTTCTCCGTATGCTTTATTCATTTTCAGGCATATAAGAGAAAGCACATTTATTATGTTGCAGTTGATCATACTGGTTTCATAAACAGTCCTTGATGTGCATTTTGGAATGCAAACTAATAATTTATGTACAAATTAGAGACTAAAAAATGATCACTGAAATTGCACGTGACAAATTTAATTGTAATAGAACATCAAATGAAAAACAAACGTATCAAGTCACGAAGACATCAGAAACAACTTGGTTTTTTAGAAATAGGAATGTATATAGAAATGCCAAATCAAAATACTGGCTATCATACAGACATGGCCAGAATACATTCTGAATATCTTTATTTTATATCATTAATTCTGATCAACTTAAAATATATACAGTCTAAGTGAATAACTCAAAAGTTTAATTTTAATATGCAAGACAAGATCTGTGATATAATTTTTAATTGAAGCCAGTAAGCTGTGTGTTCAGCAGCAACAATTGATGGAAAAAAGCAACAAGTGCAAGAGTTTTAAATGTGCAAGTATACAGACATTATTTATTCACTTGGAGTAGTCCTTAATAGTTTGGCAACCATTGTATGAAAAATAATGGGTTCTTTTTTTTTTTTAGTAAATGCTCCTTCCATGTGGTACTCAAAATCTTAACTGGGCATCTTCAATTGTTGTCCCCATAATACTGCTTGAGCACACTGCTTGCCAAATGTCTTTATGCATAGATTACAGCATGTGGCATAAGAAAGCTTGTTCTAAATCTTTAAATGAATTAATTGTCCTCATTTACATGGATTTTACACCACTGCTGGTGTCTGAACTTGCTGAAAACATCTCACATCTCCACTTGTTCAACATGTGCCAAGTATCTTCTCCATCTGTTGACGTGTGATGCAAGTGAGAAGAATTTTTGCTCCCATAAAATGCTTGCCATGAAGACTCTGGGCTTGTCTGGCGATTTCCTCACATCCAAACTGCACGATGGCTTCCCCAACGCCATTGCCCTGGCTGTCCACAAGCAGTATGACTGAATTTTCACATATGTTAAAGCGCATGAAAAAATCCCTCACCTCTTGTTTCCTGATATCTGCTGGAAAATTGCGTGCGTATATACACGACATGGCTAAATGTGTCTTTCCATAAGGCGGTGGCCTCCAGGCTTTAGTACATCTGTTTCTGCTGAGTATAGCAAAAATTTCATCTTTAGTAATGGATGACACTTCAATGGTTTTTAAGCCAACAGCAGTGCCATTCATCTTCAGAGCTGAGGCGTAGTCTTCTTCATGCTCAAAGGTAATAAACGCAGTGCTTGTCCTCTCTCCCCATTTGTTTAATAAATGTTTAATTCTATGGTTTGGGATTGCACGGCAGCCGAAAATTTCCTTGATCTCCGTCTTGGTTATATTCCTTGAAAGATTATTGACAATAACAGAATGTTCAGTTTGAGGGGATGTAAAGTTTCGGCAGAATTTTTTAGGAGATCCTGGTGATGGCTGTTCTTCTGCACTTCTTTTAGTTAAGAAACCTCTAATTGCATTTCTATCTGTGTTGACCTCCTTTTGCTCTGAGAAAGTGTGAGGTTTGATGTTTTGCATGCAATTTTTGGACTGCTCCACGGCATCGGTCCACATCTTCTCATGGGCAAGCCTGACCTCAACATTGAATTCTTTGAATTTTCTGTGGCTGTATTTCAGCCCTTCTTCGGCATCTGCAAAACTTGCCAGCTTTGCCAGACAGCACCAGCCCAGTTGCAGTCGAACTTTCGTAATGACCTCCAACACTGAGAGTCCCCGTAGGAAGTGGTAAATCTCTTGTTTGGCCACAGATTCAGGAAATCCATAAAGCCGAAGGTAGCCTGGCTTACAGGTATTGAGGTTTTCTCCTTTGCTTTTCTGCTCCTTAGATGCCAAGTCAAAAGTAAGACTATGCTGAGCATCTGTATTTATTTGGTTGTCAGTTGAGGAATGGTTGTGTATTTTTGGAACATTTTGGTCGATATCTTCAGGCGTTTGGTGGGTTTGACTTTGGCGATTCACTATGTTGTCTGAATGCGGTCCGTGAATGGCAGCCATTAGACTAAGCAAAAGAGCTGCATTGGTGTCAGGTGGCGATGATGGCACTATTTTAGTCTCTACTGTGGACTTTGGTTTCCTTAATCTCAACTCCATTTTCCTCTTTAACTCAGCCAGACTGCTGATATGTAATGAAATAGATGAGCCTCGGAGTTGTTTTCCAGAGTAGCGCATGGCTATTTGGCCTTCTCGCTCTGTATTAAAAATAATGAAAGCTTCACCCATCTCACCACCAATGATATGAACACCACCCTCAGGTATGTGCAAGCCATGGAAAAATCTGCGAATATCTTCAGATCCTGCCTCTGTGTTTAAACCTTGTAAACGCAGAACCACTATTGTCATGATCAAATTCTTCTTACAAACCACTGAGATCTGTTTAAAAAAAGGTAAAAAGCACATTTTAGATAAGTTGTTCGAATATTTCAGCAACAACAATAAAAATTTTTTTTAAAAATCCACAAATCATGAGCAAACTACTGTTTTCTCCTTTTTGTACAAAACTTCCAAAGAGGACAAAAAATTCACATCAGAAAATCCACTTCCAACTAAACAATCGAAACAAATGTGTTCTCAGACCCTTACTTACCGTTTTTTTTTCTCTAAAACATATACTTCAATCTAGACTGTTCTCTGCACAAGACTTACTATGTCAGAGGAAACACGCGGTAACATGCAAACAGCACAGCTCGCGCGTCCAGCTCGGCGGGAAATGCTCAACTTCCTCTGACTTCCTCCAGAAGAGACTTTTAAGAGGTGCGTGGTAGCGCGCACGCAGCACGTTTTCTGAGCGTAAACAGGAACAGGGACGTCATCGAGCGTCATCTGCACCATGGCGACGGGGACGCTGAGAGCTTTCGCGTGCAGTTTCTCGATCATATTTCTATTAAAATTCAGCGCTTTTTCTTGCCAGCAGTTCTCTATATCTCTTCAGCAGCCTTTGGATTGTGGTGCGGAAAGTTATTTTGATATTTCGAGCTTGTCTTGTGTGAAATGTGGGCCGAATCAAGTCAACAGCAAATCAGGTACGTAGAACGCGCGCACAGATTAGTTTGCTTTGTTTTGACCAGCCTAACATGTAGATGAAGATTTACACTAGACAACAGTCATTTACTGATATATCGTCATATCTGTTGTTGATTTAACCTAGATTCATTCGAGTAAGCATCTTGTCAGTGAATCAAAAAACGTTTTGCAAATGCAGCTGCACATAACACCACAATAAACAAATAAATGCTTAAAATTAAAAGTTTATTTGTCATTATTAAACATTAAACTTTTTATAACATACTGAATTGTAAACCAGCTTGTACGTTTATGTGTATTTCTGCCATATAGGACTGACATGTGAGTGTCAGACTGGTTTCAGGGTGCTGGTCAGTAATGGGGCGTCCATCACGTGCCAGCAGTGTCCTGATGCCAATCAGGTACTGTATTGAATTTGTATTACTAATTTGAGATCTCATATGTTGTTACTATAATAATAATATTAAGAATGCTACAACTTTTATACAATAATATGAACTCTCTTTCACAGGGGGTTACTCAGGACGGGTATGGATGTATCCGGTGTCCTGGAAGTGTAGGGGTGAATGGCAAATGCCAGTGTCCTGAGGGAAGTGTGCTGGGTAGGTAAACATTTCAGAGTTTTAGGTAAAAGGTGCAACATTTTTGTAATTTTATGAAATCTAATTGTATTTGTCAGTGGAGAGAGACGGGAATGGGAATCCGTTAAATGAAGCTCAATGTGAAGCATGTAATGCTACAGAGCCTGCTTTTTCTGCCCCAGATGCGACAGGCAAAAGGTAATGCTGCCGTTCCTATCAATGACACTGGGTTTTCAAGTTGATCTTCATGTTGCATAAAAAAAAATGGTTCATTTTGTTCGGACGTGTATGCTTAGGTGTGTGAGATGCGAGGACTCATTCATCAACTCATCTCAGTCGTGTGTTTGCGGGACATCAAACGTACTGGTGAGAATTTGGTGCATTTGTTTACATTTATGTATATGTTTATGTGATGCATTTAGAGTGATGAGAAAGATATGCTTTCATCATACTGTTTACAGGCAGGAGGGATGTGCTTCCCTTTAAACAGTCTGCCAACCTCAGTTGCCTCAAATGTCATCTTTGGCCAACTGGTAAGAGTCCAAAGTTAACATTATGAAATGTGTTTGTGTACTGTTGTTCATTGTACACATAAAATGTAATTCATGTTTGTGTTACACAGACCCTCGCTCTCCAATCAGCATGGTTTTCAAGCTTCATGTATTCTTCAGCAGCTGCCTGTTTAGTAAGTTTTTACACACACATGGACCAGGCCTCGTCCCTTTTTTTTTTTTCTTTTTTTTTGCATATGCCTTGGGTGGGAATTATTTAAATGAGGAATATCGTGATGTATACGTTCCCATAAGAAAACTCAAGACTACAATCGAGGCTTTTCAGAAAGTTCAGAAACAGTGCTTACTGATATAGAGAATAACTCCCTTTGGATTGGACTTTGTGCTTTGTAACTTTGCAGAACTTTTTCATGCTCAAACAGCAACATTACACACTAAAGACAGTTGAAAATGTAAAAAAGCATAATTAAATGCCTTACTTCTGAACATATATAAGTTTTGTTCATTTTGTTCTGTAGTTGTTCTCTAACCGGACAGCATGTCAATCTTTGGGCAACATGTGTGTGATGAACATGCATTCCTCCAGCACCATCAACAATGATGCCTGTGGCCTCTACAACACAATCTACAGAGCAACAGCTGCTCAGGGCAGCAGCCAGGACATCTCCTACTGGTAATTCAGTCATTATATATATATATATTTTTTTTTTTATTTACTTTTGGACAATTTTAAGTTATTTAATTGGCTCAGAGCAGATCTTAAAAGTCTTTTTGAACCTCTGACTATTTGAAATAACCAAACTGGCAACAAAATGTTTTAGGTTTTATCAATAAATTTTCTTAAAGAGGTTTTGATGGAATTTTCCAAAGACCAGAACTGCTTGACATGTGATGTGAGAAGACCTCAACTGATCTAATATCAGATCAGTTACATATTACAGCTACTTGCATCATGATACTGTGAAGAAGTAGCACTCTCTGTCTGTTGTGTATTTAAATTCACATCAAATGGGCAGAAGAACCCAGTGTGCTTGTATTTGTGATTATCATTGACAATGTTGTGACTGTAGGAGGAAAAACCTGCCTTGGCTATACTATGGAGAACAGCTTGGGTTGGCATCACGAGTTCTACAGAATGAACCACTTCCTGTTGGATTCAGCTTTAAAGGGGCACAAAAGGTAAACAGCGTGGACATCTGAATATGGTAAACTTAAACAAACATGTTGTCATTTTCACAAACTGTCTTCCCACTTTCAGAACACTAACATCGAGCTGCGGGCTGCTGTTTACTCAGTGCGCGGGGAGTTTATGAGATGGGAGAACGTCGGTGGAGGAAATTTGCAGGTAGGCAGGCTTGACCAATTTTTGGGGTTGGGTTTATGACACATTTTTAAGAATAAAATTATTCTTAATTTCAATTTTTTTATTTTTTACCATAAGTTTTTACCATACAGTTTTTTCCCGCCCTCACACGAGAAGAGAGATGTTGTTGCAAGTGGGATGGGAAGACATTTTGATTAAAGATTTTAATTACTTTTTTTTTAAAAAATAATGTGCACGGATAAATAATTTATTATAAATACTGCAATATTCCATATTTTGAATTCAAGATGACTTTAATGTTCTTACTGACTTAGAATTTCTCTTTATAAGATTTAAGCTTATAACAAAACAACTGGGATTTAAAAAAAAAAAAAAAAGTGAGATACAGATTTACTTCATTTATCCTCTATAGCTCTGTCCAGACACCCTTACCAGTCAACAGTCTGCCTTCACCTTTGGGACAGCCTACAAGCAGAGTGTGAGTCTCAGTTATCTTCTGTGTCATCCATGGTTGCTTCTCAATTCTCATTTGTGCATCCTCATTTCCTTCCTTGCTTCCTTTTCTTGCATCTCAGCTCCACCCCACTTAGTATGTGAGGAAAGTATTTTGAAAGTACGTTGTTTTTAGCAATTTGTTCTGCTGTTTTGTCTCAATGCATGTTTTTATATTCTGCTGAATATGTGGATGTGTGTTTTTTTTTTTTTTTTTTTTTTCTTTCCTTAGTGTGTGCTATCTGTGTCAGAGCTTTTGATTGGTTATCCAGAGCCTGTGTTCTATGATGTGTACCTGGTCATCCAGAAGGCACAGGAGGAAGAGCGTCTTCTTGCAGTGCCTCTCCTAAATCTCAACCAGCAGTTTAATGGCCAGTTCACTAATCAGGGTACAACATACAAACACATTTTTTGATCAAACACTATCATATTTGAAGACCTTGCTTTATCATCTTGCTGACTTCTTCTGTGTCAGGATCTAACATGAATAACTGGTACCTGACCCGGAGGCTGATGCTTGTGGACACGTTGAGTGGAAGGGAAAACTCTTTGAGCTCTTCACCCAGAGTCATACGTGTGGCCTCTAACATTAAAATCGGGTGAATACTATGCTCTCCCAAACACATAAAGCACACATAAGGGCTTTTCAAACTTGAAATACAGTAATTAAACCTGGGTCATTCTAAACCCCAGGTAAATGGAATTATTCATAATTTACTTCGGTTAACAATTAATCCTGGGTATTAATAAGCTGACGTTTCACAATGTACAATCTTAAACCCTGGGTTAACGTTGCATATTTGCGGTGTCATTGTCACTGATTGGACGAACGCAGCACATGATATGTTTACATAAAGGCTCTAGCATTGCACATCATCATATTACACATTGCAGACCGTACTATAATTTTTCTGAATGGACTTTTCGACTATACAGGGAGTGCAGAATTATTAGGCAAGTTGATTTTCTGATCATATTTTTTTTCCAAGTACATTTTACCAATTCCAATCCACATCAATCTTAATAACTACCATTAATATTGTTTTTAATCATTTATAAGTGATACATAATAGTTCATGAAGGCTGGAAATGAAAAACGCCTATTATTCAGGTGTGCAGAATTATTAGGCAGGTTTTCTTTTACAGGCCAAATGAGCCAAAAAAGAGATTTAACTCAGACTGAAAAGTCAAAAATGATTAAATACTCATGAGAAGGACGCAATACTAATGCAATACTAGAAATTGCAAAGTTAAAGCATGACCAATGGACAGCAAAACGCTCATTGGGTCAGCGGGGTCATACAAAAACAGGTGGAAAAGAAAAGACGCATGTTAACTGCAAAAGAATTAAGAATTAAGGTGAAGAATTAAGTGTGAAACCATCAGGAACCCTTTAGTCTCCAGCACCACCATTTTCCAGAACTGCAACCTACCTGGAGTCTCCAGAAGTGTGAGGTGTCAGGATCTCAGAGACTTAGGCTAGCTAAAGAATCCTAAAAAATGACCCGCTCTTAATAAATATCACAAGCTGAAGTGTTAGAAAATACATGAAGACTGGGTTTTTATAGGCCTTATAGACAGACGGCTTGAGAGTGACTCTTGAAGGACCAGCACCACATCCTCTTGTACCACCGTTTGAAGAATTCATCTTCCAAAATCTGACAGTAAGTTTTAGAAGATCATTTTTAGTCCATATCTGCAAGACGGACATTTCAGGATAAGAGATGGACTAAAAGTGAACTCCCACATCTTACTGCCAGATTCTGGAAGATAAATTCTTCAAATGGTGGTACAAGAGGATGTGGTGCTGGTCCTTCAAGAGTCACTCTCAATCTGTCTGTCTATAAGGCCTATAAAAACCCAGTCTTAATGTATTTTCTAACACTTCAGCTTGTGATTTTTATTAAGAGCAGGTCATTTTTTAGGATTCTTTAGCTAGCCTAAGTCTCTGAGATCCTGATACCTCACACTTCTGGAGACTCCAGGTAGGTTGCAGTTCTGGAAAATGGTGGCGCTGGAGACTAAAGGGTTCCTGATGGTTTCACACTTAATTCTTCACCTTAATTCTTCAATCTTTTGCAGTTAACATGCGTCTTTTCTTTTCCACCTGTTTTTGTATGACCCCGCTGACCCAATGAGCATTTTGCTGTCCATTGGTCATGCTTTAACTTTGCAATTTCTAGTATTGCATTAGTATTGCGTCCTTCTCATGAGTATTTAATCATTTTTGACTTTTCAGTCTGAGTTAAATCTCTTTTTTGGCTCATTTGGCCTGTAAAAGAAAACCTGCCTAATAATTCTGCACACCTGAATATAAGGCATTTTTCATTTCCAGCCTTCATGAACAATTATGTATCACTTATAAATGATTAAAAACAATATTAATAGTAGTTATTATGATTGATGTGGATTGGAATTGGTAAAATGTACTTGGAAAAAAAATATGATAAAAAAATCAACTTGCCTAATAATTCTGCACTCCCTGTAAAGATAAGAATGAAAAGGTCTCACTGTTTTACATGTTTCCTATCAAACGCTGAAACAATTGTTTGTAATATACAACGCACATTCTTTCAATTACTGTCCAAAGCACATAAATATAAGGCTTGTGATTGGTTGCCGGTTGCTAAGCATCTAGTCGTAACATTCTTCGTTACACACTGTACATGTTTGCCACCACAATGCTGGGTTAACACCGCAAAAGCAGTGCCGGAGCAGGGTTTCATAGCCCTGGGTAAAAAGTGGTGCTAATCCCGCGTCTAAATTACAAGTGTGAAACCGTCCTTTACCCAGGTTTAAAAGCAGGGTTTAGAAGACGATCACTTTGGCTTAAGCCCTATAGCGTGAGATCTCACTAAGCTTGATGTCCTGCACTGAACAGGTTTCAACTGGTGCCGAATACACAGAAGGGACAGGTCTACCCCCCTCTGATGACCGTGGCCTACTCAGATATACTCGTCACTGACCCCGGCACACAGACTGTTACTGTAAGTCTACAGCATGCCTTTATTTGTAATCCCTTAGGCCAGGGGGTTTCAAACTGGGGACCACTGAACGTTTCTGCTAGGGTGTTTGCAGAAAAGAAAAATATAAGAAAATACAATAAATGGTTATACATTTATATAGTAAATAAATAGACTAAATTTGATGTTATTACCATTTTGACATGATTTGACCATTACCATTGTGCTTTCTAAACGCAGGTCTGAAATCATGCAATTAATTACTAATTATTATGTTATGTTCGCAGACAAGATACAAAATACAGTGTAAACCTAATAAAAAATATATATATTTTACACATTTTACAAGTGTTTATATAACTGGCCATAAAGGTTAATTTCTGTTTTTATATATGTACAGGTGTCGTTTTCTCTTGAGTATACAATGGACCAGGAAGAAGCTCGGATTAAAACTGATGTGAGTATGAACAGGCACCGAAAATCAGTCATTCTAGTGTATGTTGTGTCGTGGAAAAATAAATCTTTAATTAAGGTGAGGCTGAAATGGAAAAACAAACAGAGTGTCTTTATAAGCTTTTATTCTTGCAAAAAGGTAATCTGACATACAGAAGTGAGAAGACCAAGAGGGAAGCCACACTCAAACATTTATAGACTTCACTTTCCCTTCATTTTATGTGTGAGAGTCCTCCTTATATGGTATTCAGTTATCTGCAGCTGTGGCACCTTGAGCCCAAACAATGCTGCAGAGAGATTGTTCAAGGCTAAACAGACACCAAATATGTGTATCACAAATAACTAGAGGGGAGGGTGTAACTACATATTTAATCTCATCCTGCCATTTCCTTTATGTTTGACTAAAACGTCTTATATTGCTTACTATGTTCAAATTTTCTATCACAATTGTAATGCTGTTTATTTATACGTGGATTCATATCCAGATTGCTCTTGGTGTGCTGGGAGGGGTGGCTGTTGTCCACTCTTTATTAAAAACAGCAAGCTGGAAAAGAAGAATTGCATCTCCTCTCATTGACCTACAGGTGAGGGCTCGGATTCAGACATGATTTTAAACACAATGCAAAACATATATTCCTAATAATGTCCATTTCTATTTCAGACCATTATGAAGTTTCTGGTGTTCTATGCTGGTGACCTAGCAAATGTTTTCTTCATCATCACTGTTGGAACAGGCCTTTACTGGCTCATTTTTTTTAAGGTTTGCATTTGTTATGTCTGTGGGTTGGGATTTCTAGTCTATTATGAATATGATTAAGCCTTACATGAATCTTTTTTTTCTTTTTTCATTCTATTTCTGTCCCTCTCAATATTTTCCAGACAGTAGAGGCAAGTCTGTCACTTTTTCTGTTGTTAACGTAGTCTCATCCACTTCTCAAATGTCAGTTTAGTGTCTTTGTTTCTGTGATTTTTCTTCCACTGTCCTGTCAAATGAGATTTTTTTTTCTAGGATGTGCTGTTTACCATACCCATTATTTTTTTGATGGAGCTCTTGGTCTGAAGGCCTGTTCACATCAAGACAATTGTGCAATTTTGTATTTCTGACACCCAATTGTCATGTACAAGGAAGTCAAACTGTATTTACATGTTTTCAAACAGCCATTCAGAAATATGTATTCACTATAGTGTATTTATTATTACCGCTTAGCAAACTACTCTGTTTGTGAGCACACCAATCATAGTTTTATGTAACTGCATTGTCTCTGGGCATGTGACCTGTTGTATTTATATTACCCCTAAATAACTAAGTACTCCAACACACATCTTCACAATCCGTTCAAATCAAAAGATTTGTCCTTACCTTCAGATTGAGAGCGCTGTCCGTTGGTTAGAAATTTCAAGGGGGAGTCCATGCCAAGCTTCAGTTCTGCTCTGGATGCTCTTGGAACTAATGAAATTAACATTCAGGTTCAGATAATGAATTAATAAAATATGCAGAAAAAAAAAATACTCTGAGACTTGTTTACAGAGGATTACGCATCGCCACATATGATGGCTTGGTTTTAATAAAGTTCCGAATAAAAAATCAACATATCAAGCGAAAAGTCTTCAGCACGAGGTTCAGCATTGTTCCGTTAGAAGCTTCACAGTTTATAGATTGCATGGGTTACAGAGTTTTCCCTTAGCACAGAATTTCCTTATGTGGACATAGGAGTCAAGCTTAACACCCCCAGATTCATGTTACCCTTTAGATAAATGCATCTTAGTCCATTTCTTTCTATTGTTCTGCAGCAAGTTTTTGTTCCAAAGCGTAAGATGCATACAAAGCAAGAGATGCATGTTTGCAATTTTGCTCTACTTCTACATCTGATTTTACTGACTACAACAAGAGAGACACCTGTTGCCCCCACGCCTCGTTTCAGGATGTCTGTTGTTCCTATGCTTATTTTTACTTACAGACAGCGCTGAGGCTCCTCTGTGGTCAGAGTGTCAAACTGTTAACGTTTCCAACTCAAACCAATTTTGTACAATCATTTCTTCTACAATTTTCATTAATCTAGTCTAATTAATCGCATCATCTCTCTTCCTTTAGAGATGATCCTCTCCTGGTTGGGCTTCATCCTTCTCCTTCTCCTCTTCTTTTTGGTGTCTTTCTTTGAGGCTTTGTCCTGTTCCTTTTGCAGACCTTGCACAATCAAATCACTCAAGTCAGTTTTGAGTTCACCTGGTTCATTTGTCAGGAGTCCCGTTAATAGGGATTTGTCCGGAGAGTGCACTTCATTTATTGGATCTCCTGATACAACAGACCAAAAACATTAATTTTATTGGTTGGCCGGTAAGTTGAAAACCCAGTACTTACATTTAAAAGTGTAATCTGGCATTGTCTTTCAAAAAAATCCTGACGTCACCTGTGAGCAATGAATCTTGGGATTCCTTGTATCCTTTGTGGCCCGGGAAACAAAGGACTTATTTTGAGGCCACATTTTAAGGAGCCTTCGAAATGGGACAGTCTTCGTCACTCCATTTGGTCTTGCAGCCTCTGAATAGGAACACAGTTTGTAAAGCCACGTTCATACTAGACTTTGAGCATGCGTTATTTATTTCTCCTGACATTGCAACTGTCGTAATATGACGTCACACTGTACGTTTTTTTTTTTTTTTCCTAAATATGTAATGCATCCAAAATTAAAAAAAAATACACAATCTACTCCAATTTTTTGGAACACTGTAATCCCGCAGATTTAAAGTTTGCATTCTTTTAATTCAACTAAGAGCTCACACCATGATGTATCAAACTTGAAATGGTCTGACGTCTAACAAATGCATTAACAGCTGTACATTCAAATTAAAATGTTTATTGCACCGAATTTTTGCAACAAACTTTGTCTTGGTGTGAACAGGCCTTAAGATATAAATCAAGACATTTAAAAACAAGGCTTTTTTGTATATTTCCAGGCCCAGCAATTTGTGTCCGTGTTGCTTCCATTACCAGTTCAGGAGGAGCGTTTTGTTGTTTATGTTGGTTGTGCCTTTGCATTGAAGGTGAGAACAAATAAGTACATCAGATTTTACATTACGGTTTGCATAATTTAAGTAACACATTGTCTTTTCTCTCCTTTCCCTTTCTTCCCAACTTAACCCAACTCTAATTTTTGTTACAGGCTGTACAATTTCTTCATAAGCTCTTTGTTCAGCTATCTGTAGATGTTTTCTTCATAGACTGGGAAAGACCGCGTGGTAAATCCAGTAAACATGTGGAGGGTAATTACATTGTTCCTGTAATGTGTTTTTCAAATACATGTTCCTATACAAACTCTACTCTTTAAATCATTTTTTTTACATTTTTATTAATAGAAATTTTATATTTATGTGTTGTAATGTGCCCAGGGTCTGGAGAAGCAAAAAGTCAAGCATCTCCTGTTAGTATCTGGAGAACATATTTTGTGGCCAATGAGTGGAATGAGATTCAGACCATTCGCAAGATCAACCCCACTTTTCAAGTCATGGCTGTGCTCTTTTTTCTGGAGGTCAGTCCAACAGCATACAACATCTCTGTTCCAAAAACTCTACAGTTTGCCTAAAAATCTTATTCTCAAACCGGCCACTGAGATAACGCAACTTTTAAGGATTGTGTTAACAAATAATGAATATTGTGCTTGCAGGTGGTGGGCTTCTCAAATTTGGCTTTAAGAGACCCCTTGTCCAACCTGCGTCGGTCTCCCGAGGCATACACACCTCCATACAGCCTCATACTCCGCTATGGTGTGGCTTCTGCTATGTGGCTCTGCATTGGATTAATACAGGTAAAAAACATATATACTCAAAGACGAGCAGTCTGTCTCTTTGTGTGTCACCTGTGCTATTTCACAAATTCCTTTTATTTTGTATCATATTACTTTAGATGGTATTCTTCACAGTATTCCATGAGCGCTTTGTTGAAGACAAGATTCGCCAGTTTGTAGATCTTTGCTCGATCAGCAATGTAAGTATTAAAAATCTTCTTTGCAGTTGAACAGATTATAGCTGTTAATTCATAGCCAATAAATGTACAATTTTAGACCATATCATTCATATGCTTTTTTCCTTTGAATGTATCTATATGTGTCTGTTAGATCTCAGTGCTGCTGCTGTCTCATCGATGTTTTGGCTACTACATCCATGGACGTTCTGTTCATGGTCATGCTGACACTAACATGGATGAAATGAATACAAACTTGAAGAGGGAGGCGGTAAGATGGATTTTGAGTCTTACATTTTAAATAGAAGTTTGAATAGAAGACTCATTTTATTTTTGTGTTTTAGGAGAATCTGTGTGGCCAAAGGGGACTTTTGCCAAACTCAGACACTCAGACATTTCAGATTTCAATAACCAACCGTCTGCGAACGCAATATGACCGGATAATTGAGCCAATCAGCAGGGTATAATCACAAATGCACACACTGCACACAATTACATTTACTTGTGTGTGTGTATATATACAGTACAGTCCAAAAGTTTGGAACCACTAAGATTTTTAATGTTTTTAAAAGAAATTTCGTCTGCTCACCAAGGCTACATTTATTTAATTAAAAATACAGTAAAAACAGTAATATTGTGAAATATTATTACAATTTAAAATAACTGTTTTCTATTTGAATATATTTCACAAAGTAATTTATTCCTGTGATGGCAAAGCTGAATTTTCAGCATCATTACTCCAATCTTCAGTGTCACATGATCCTTCAGAAATCATTCTAATATGCTGATCTGCTGCTCAAGAAACATTTAATGTGTACAATTGTACAAAATATTTGTGTACAATATTTTTTTTCAGGATTATTTGATGAATAGAAAGTTCAAAAGAACAGTGTTTATCTGAAATCTAATCTTTTGTAACATTATAAATGTCTTTACTGCCACTTTTGATTGATTTAATGCATCCTTGCTGAATAAAAGTATTCATTTCTTTAATTTCTTTTCAAAAAAATAAAAATAGAAATTCTTACTGACCCCAAACTTTTGAACGGTAGTGTATAATGCTACAGAAGCTTTGTAATATTACTGTTTTTTACTATATTTTTAATTAAATAAATGTAGCCTTGGTGAGCAGACGAAACTTCTTTTAAAAACATTAAAAATCTTAGTGGTTCCAAACTTTTGGACTGTACTGTGTGTATATATATATATATATATATATATATATATATATATATATATATATATATATATATATATATATAATATTTAGACACTTGTGAAAAATGCTGTAAAGTGAGGATGCTTTCAAAAATACTGTCATAAATAGGGTTTATTTATCAGTTAACTTCTATTTACTAAATCAGATCAGTATTTGGTGTGACCACCCTTTACATTTAAAACAGCTTTTGCCCAGGTACACTTGCGCATCGTTGTTCAGGTAGCTTTGCAGGTCGGTTTCTGCAAGCGTATTGGAGACACGGCCACAGTTCTTTTGGATTTAGTTTGTCTCAGTTTCATCCATTTCATTTGTTTTCATCTTATATATACTTAGACTTCATTATTTATTAATCATTTTACTTTTGAAGACATTACATTTACATGTATGCATTGGGCAGACACTTTTATCCAAAGCGACTTACATTGCATTGAAAGTATACATACTACAGTTTGAGCTACAGGAATAAACCTCCCATGAGATTTTTATCAGATTTTTAACTCGCTTAAAAACAATTTTGACCCTGAAGTATACTAAGTACACTCACACACAAACCTCTCTCAGTAAGGGTGGCCAACAATGTCTCTACCCCTACAGAGGAATGGTCCCTCAAGGTTGGTGGATGCTTCAGCCAATCCATGTGAGCAGAGCACAAAAGCGTATCATACAATGAACCGATTCCTGGGCTCTGTCATCGATCATGTGAGGATTGCATTTTTTGATGCTTGTGATTTCCCTGTAGTATATTGTTGTTTGTTGGTGTTTTGATGAATGCTGTATTCTCAGGCACATCGTGAGATGGATTACATCGTGAAAGATAAGCTGCTATTTGAGAGACTCATTGGTATGGAGTTTATAGAGCCACTGGATAAAAGCATCTTTTATAATGGTAAAAACACTGTGATGATCATACTATGCACACATAAAAAAATTCCAGCCATTAATTTCCTGAGTGAATATCTTTGTGTTTATCTTCCTTCAGATGATTCTCACTCATTCGCTGATGTCATCTTTTATGGTAACGAGGCTGTGCTGTTGATCTTTGACACACTCTTTTTCTGTGTGGTGGATCTGGGAAGTCAGAACTTCATTCTCGCAGCTGTGTTAACATATGTCCAGCAACTGGTTAGTATATGTGGATATGTTAATGGGCTGGTTTCATTTGATTGTCTTGTGGTGATGATTAAAATGAAGCTTTAATGTTCTCTCCATTAGGTCTTCAGATTAATCAGAAATGGAATGGGCCGCAGGAACCTAGCCAGCAAAACTCTGGTTGACAAAAGATTTCTTATCTAGTTTCTCTGCTTTTTCTATCTGCTTTCTGTTGTTCTAATGGTGTTTGTGTTTTATGCCATGGCAGCCTTCAGGTTTCTTCTACAGACTTTTGTTTTGTTTTTTGTATAAAAGTTGTATATTATTTGTGCAAGATTTTTTTTTTGTACTTTCTAAGCCAAGAAATGTTGGCTTTTGATGTATAAATGTTTTTATATTGAAATATTTTTGATCAATTAAATCATTACTTGGTTTTACATATGGTGGCCTTCCTGAGTAAATCTGTTTAAGTTTTTGTAGGAGGTTAGCACATTGTCTGAAGTTCTTCAGAGTACACAAGTCAGACACATATGTGGTGACTTGTTAGTGTTCCTCTTGGACGTCATGTATGTCTGCAAATTGTTTTACTTTTTTTGATACAAAACTGATTCTTAGGCCCCAGCGAGGATCGAACTCGCGACCCCTGGTTTACAAGACCAGTGCTCTAACCACTGAGCTATGGAGCCAGACCTGTTCTTGTACTGTCCTCATTACCATATAAAAAGTACAAAAGAAAACCTTGCGTAGCACTTCAAAGGGTGTGTCCAGCATCCAGCATTTCCCTGTAGCTTTGATTGTTTAAAGTTTAGGAGGAATGACAATCAGATGACTCATTTGTCACGAATGACATCTTTCCATCTGCATAACTTTGTTTGTCCAATCCAAACACATATTTTTACAATGACATTATAAATATATATACACTGCTTGGCCTAAAAAAAGGTCACTGTTTGGATTTTAATAGGCAAATACTTAAGAATCTACAAAAGTATCATTATTACAGTGATTATTATGTTTCTAGCATGTTTTATGTTTGGCAACGGTTCTTTTAACCCTAAAAGATGGAGTGTGTAGCTTGTAGGAAACCATGTAGGAAAACGCATCGTGGCCATATTCCAGGAAGACAATGTCAAGATTCATCAGGCTCAAATTGTGAAAGAATGACTGGGAGGGAGCATAACGAATTATTTTCACACATGAATTGACACTTCTGAGTCCAGACTTTAAATTTATTGAAAGTCTTTGGGATGTGCTGGAGGAGACTTTACAGAGTGCTCACCTCTTGTATTGTCAATACAAGATCTTGAACAAAAATTGATGCACCTCTTGATGGAAATAAATGTTGTGATGTTTTTCCATTTCCACACTGAGGTTAAAGTCAGGACTCAGAAGTGCCAATTCATGTGTGAAAATGATTCTTTGTTCTCTTTGAACCATTTTTTCACAGTTTTAACCCTGAAGACTATTGACATTGTCATCCTGGAATAAGGCCATGATACATATTCCAACATGGTTGTTTAAGAAATGGAAAGCTATATCTTTTAGGGTTAAAAGAACCGTTTCCAAACATAAAACATGCTAGAAACATAATAATCACTTTAATAATGATCCCTTTATAGATTCTTAAAGGTGCTCTAAGTGATCCTGGGTGGATGTAACTTCCTGTTGACGTTCGAAGTGTTGTCAAACAAAACAGAGGCTAGTTAGACCCTTCCTCCTCCTCAGGCAGTGATGACATGATCAGAACTGTGCCGAAACAGCACAAAGACCCGAATTCCACATGAGGCCCAAATTTAAGAGCTCGGGACCATAAAATAAAAGATCTGTCATTGTGGCATAAGCAAGTCTGATCTAAGTTAATCCTCCAAGAATGCTTGCATCAACTGGGAAAGCCCACACCAACATTGTCACCTTTAGGTGACCCAAGACAAATGGGTCAGACTATAATCAGATTGTGACTGCCTGACTATAGCAAGGATAAATCATGAGTTAAATAAGGAGGGTAATTCCTTCCCAAGACAGAGAGCATAAACAGACTCCCATTTGAGACCTTTTTTTAACCTTATCGTGGAACACAGAACTAAAACCACTTTCTGAATGGCACAGAAACTGACTTAACAGATATCTAGGCGCATCAGATCATTCCAAAACAATGATATAAATAAATGTATTAATCCCCTTTGACCTAAAGTTGTTGAAATTTCAGCTAAGAAAATTTGTCATTTCACTGTTTGGCTGCAGCTTGCTGTAATTAAGATGTTTGTTTGCACTCACATATATTTTGAAGTTCTTCACCTTGGTGTCTTTTGCAGTGTTGAAAGTTTTATCAGATATGTTTGTTTGATTTATTTTGTTCTATTGGATTAACAGCCATTTAACTATCAACCCAGTACTACATGGTAGGTATAGTGTGCCAAAAGGTCACTAATAGTAATTCAATAGTAGTTTTTTTTTTTTTTGCTTGGTTCCAACCAGTATTGTGTTTGTTTTGTTTGACGGGTCAAATCACTGACACTGGTGTGAGCACAGATATAGTTATTGTTGTTGGTGTGAAGGGGCCTTAACTATATCTCCTCTGGGTCATTCCTGTCAAGTAGACACTATAAAATGTGTTTTTCCCCTGCATTTTAGAAGACATCTTAGGCCCTGTTTCCACCTAGTATTAAGATGCTTTTTCATCGCAGATGGACAATGTTAAATACAGATGTAAATGGGGTCTAAAACATTCTTCACAACTTTTGACCACTTTGAACTCATTTGACTGGATTGCTTTTGGAGTGTAGACGCTCATGTGGTTGAATGTCACTTACATGAGATCACAGCAATATAGCCACAACAACAATTTAATCAATTCCTGATGGACAAAAAGTCCCGCCCTGAATTTTCACTCAGATATACATCACAATAGGGAAAAAGACTTTAGAAATTCCTGTGGAACAGTCACTTTGTTATTCTAATTGAATGGGCCATTTGGTTCACACCTTCACAGACAGAGTTGATTGCGTCTGAGGCAGTCACAATCTGATTAAAGATAACTGAATATACACATAATCTTTAAGATATGGGTTCATATCACTAGTTTACACATGAATGCTTTTCTCCTGTGATTGTATCTTTTGCATATTTGCAGCCATTTTGCTTATTTCTGTTGTTTTGATAGTCATTGTTTGCAAATTCTCAAAAGCTTAAAGATTACACATTAAAAAAATGTTTACCGGTAAATAAATAGGGTCAATGTTGATTTCATGCTGACTTTCATAGTTAAATTGATTTGCTATGCAATTTTCTTTTCTTTTTATAAACACCTATGATGGTGGAGAAAATTCATACACTGTTAAAAAAAAGGTTCTTTATGGTTTCATGAAGAACCTTTCATGTCAAGGTTCTGTATGGTTAAAAAAATGGCTATTTAGATTACTAAGGAAAAAAATGTTTTTTTTTACTGAAATGTACTTTGGGGAACCCAAAATGTTTCTTCCATAGCATCAATGTGAAAACCCACTTTAGGAACATTTATTTTTAAGAGTGTGTATACATTTCCATTTAAAGGTTGGGGTCAGTACATTTTTTAATGGTTAAAGTCTGCTCACCAAGACTGAATTTGTGCAATCTAATAAACAGTAAAACATTAATATGGTAAAATATTATAATAATAAAAAAAACTGTTTTCTATTTTGATATATTTTAAAATGTATTTTCTTCCTTTAATGGCAAAGCAGACTTTTCAGCATCATTACTCCAGTCTTCATTGTCACATGATCCTTTAGAAATCATTCTAAAATGCTGCTTTGGTGCTCAACAAAACATTTCTTATTATCATCAATGTTAAAAACAGTTGTGCTACTTAATATTTTGTTTTACGTTTTTATGCCATCTGACCAGATTGGGAAAGGACCACATAAGTAGACTTGAGATACGAAAATAGGTGCCTAGGACATCTGATAAAATATCATAAATCAGATTTTCTAGAACATTGCCAGTACACTCAGTAGTGATTTCTTTTACTGGTTGCAACCAATCGTGTCTGTTTTGTTTTGAGTCAAGACATTTCCTGCAGCTTTAGGAAATGGGTACATTTGACCTCTTTCAGGATGGAGATTATTATCGGTGATGCTCCCCAATATTTGTTTTTTTCTGCTCCTGAACAGGTTTGATCTTACAGACTTATTGCTATGAGAACAACTCTAGGATGAGCTTTGAAGACAACTGTGGAATCCACGTACCAAGAACAGGCCCCGCTTGGTTCTCTTCTATTGTATTCCCTATTCATATAGGTCTGTAAACTTACTTTGATAACTACTCAAAAGTGTCCTTCAGGTGTCTCTTAGGCCCCAGCGAGGATCGAACTCGCGACCCCTGGTTTACAAGACCAGTGCTCTAACCACTGAGCTATGGAGCCAGACCTGTTCTCGTACTGTCCTCATTACCATATGAAAGGTACACTCTGACTCTCTGTGTGTGGGTGTGTCTATTAGCATTGTATTATTATTCTCAAACAAACAGTGAACTTTACATTGTTACATTGTTGTAGTTTAAAAAATGTTTAAATATGACCATAAACAGAATAGTTTTAAATGGTCTACAGTGAGCCAAAATGTTAGTTTCAATATTTAGTTTCAGTATTTTCTACATTCAATAATGAGGGGTCAAGGCTGGGCCCATTTGAACTCAAATCAGAGCACATAGCCTCTTAATATTAATCTGTAGTCAGTGAAATTAATATATCCTTCACATTCCCTAAACAGATATATAATTCACAATCTATAGATATGTTTGACACCACCAGCTTTTGAAAATCAACAACAAAGGCTGTATCAGTTGAAGTAAGCTAAGTGGTGTATCCAAAATGATCAATGTTTATGATAATGTCTTTATTCATATCATTTATTTTATTCATTTATGATTTATGACTTATCAGTATTATCTTTGAATTAATTTATCCATATATTCCTACTATATATATTAACATTCATCATATATTTAAGTATTTACTCATTATTGTTATGTTTATTCTTTACTGTTTTACTATACTTTGCCTTATTAATGTAATTCTGTTAGAGAATATGCTTGTTATTATGTTCTGTAATGTTCCGATATGACAAGATATGTTTTGGTAACTAGTGTTTGGTTAGATATTGTATGCCCTCCAAGTACTGCATGTGAAAATGTTCTCAGAATTTGTGATTCACTGAACTTGTAGCTTTCCTGCAATAATATTTTGCATGACGTAAGATATGATATTGAAAAGGTGCAAGCTTTGCTTTCTTTTGTTCCAGAAGATGTTAAAACCAAACCTCTCTCTTGCAAGCTGTAACCATCACGAGACACGTCACGACCCTTTAGCAGGAAAACATATATCACTGACACAGGATCATTTCGGTTTTTCTTATCAGACCAAAAACAGACCTTTATAGGGGGAATGTAGGTTTTTCCTACTCTTATATATGGCCATTGATCTGTGGTGGCTTCACTTATTCTGACTTCTTTTCCAGCTCTCTACTTAGGCGCCCATCTTTGTAATCTTTTCTGGCAAAGATTATTATACTCAGAATTATAGATGTTAGACTTTTGATTACTAGACCTCTGGTCATGTTGTACTCAGTAATGAAAAGTTGATTATCATTTAGGCTATTTGTTATTGATTATTCATTTATTTCAATATTAATTTCTCTTCAACAAAATAAATATGTTTTCATTAACTTCTTTGGCTGCCTGGATCTCATTGCTTGAAAGGGACTTCTAAAAACACTCTACTGCTTGAGTATTATGTCAGAGGACAGGTTTTTGTAAATCCCTGGCTTTGCTTTATACAACCCCTTGAACGTCAGCATGGGTTGTGATCAGGGCTTGACATTAACTTTTTTGCTCACCAGCCAATGTGGCTAGTGGTTTTCTAAAGTTACTAGCCACTCAGCATTTTCACTAGCCACAATTTTGCTGTTGGGAAATTACATTTTATATGATTAAAGTTGACTTTGGCATGCTTAAATTACTTGATTTGGAGTCATTTTACTTGATTTACAAGATTTAAAACCCTTTCAAACTTACAAATGCAGATTGACCACCAAAATCAATACTATACATTGTATATATCAGCTATGTAGCGTACAGTTATTTTTGTTAGGCTATATAAAAAGAACAAAGAAGCAAATTACAAATATTAATAATAAAAATATATATATATATATATATATATATATATATATATATATATATATATATATATATATATATTTTTTTTTTTTTTTTTTTGTTTTTTTTTTTTTTTTTTTTTGTTAGATACATAGGCCTATGTTTATTTAGCATACATGTATACATTTATTTAAAATTTTTTGATGTTTGATTAACATTAATGACAGTTTATTTGGGGGCTGCTGAATGCATGGACGTCATATACTGACACATATCCAGTTTTTACCCACCTCTTTACGTCCACTTAGCCGTAAGCCATAGCCGACTGTATTCACGCGAGATACTCCACACGACGCATTTTGACATCTGTGTGTGCGTGTATTCAGACGCAAGGAGAACTGATCGCGCACGCGAGCGCTTCTGTTGTGTCATTCAGCGCGATTCCGCCTATCCCGCCTTCACTAACCGCAAGTTAATCGATAAAGAATTGTGACTGAATTGTAATTTTGTGATACGACGAGCTTGGCTACTTTTCATTTGGCTGTAGGCTGAAATTATATTCAACCCGCCAAAGTGGCTAGTGGGAGTGGCTGTCTTACCCGCCACAGCTGAAATCTACCCGCATTTGGCGGGTTAGCGGGTGTTAATGTCAAGCCCTGGTTGTGATGGTAGGGGTAGTTAGTAGCTAATAATAATAAGAAGTGAGAAAAGTGCCTACAAACTAAATACTAAATAGGCTATTCACAGTTTTTCTCAATTGCTAACACACAATTCATAAAACAATTCACCATTTTCAACAATAAAAACAATATAAACAAAATCTCGTAATACACACCAACTTGTACAAACATCAAACAAAAATACCTCTTATTGCTGTTCAAGAATAATTTGGCAGCTCATTACTGCATACAACATAGATGAAAGAGTGCAGATAGAGTAAAATGCAACAATGAACTTCAGGAAAAATTATTTTCATTTCACTACTGTAAAGTGATCTTACAGGAGATGAAAATATATGAATTAGTGTTAGCAATTGAGAAAAACGGTAAAACGGAAATTGCTTTTCATTCATTTTCATTAAACTCTCAAGATGGGTTAACACAGGAACCAGAGCATTATTTGCCTTGATTACAATATGTTTGCTAAATATGACAACCGACTAATTAATCATTCATATTTATCGTACTTGCGCAAAGGACTTTTATTTTGAAGTTACATCTGCTCTTTCTTTAGTTCTTTAGTTCTTTAACTCTCTCTCTCTCTCTCTCTGCACTGACTCTGCTCTGAAAGTACCAAACAGTACACCGAGACAGGGTGAGTGAATATGTATTTGTAATTTTAAAAATAACTGTTTATTATTTTTTTATATCTATTTCCATCACTGTATTTTACTACAAAAGAGAAAAGTTCACTTAATTTAAGAATGGTAGGTCTAGTAATTGGCATAAATTGTCCAAAATCTCTGGAATAGCCCATGTCAAAACATTAAAATAGCGCACTGTTGATTTTTTCGTTCAAAGCTGTATGATTATGGGATGTAGACATTTTGCAGAATTTATAAATATTACTAGAAGTAAAAGTTCAAAGCTTAGCTTTAGATCTTTTTTTTTTTTTTTTTTTTTTTTTTTTTTGAAATAGGCTTTTCTAAAATTTACAATAACAGATGGAAGTGGTCAATAGCAGCAAATGCTCTCAACATGTTTTTGTTTGTTTGTTTGTTTGTTTGTTTGTTTGCTTTGGACATGTTTCTAGTCTGTTAGGCATGCCCACAGTTTCGATTTCCATACAGATCGATTTTTGTGTGGAAAACGAAACTGTGGGCATGCCTAACAGACTAGAAACATGTCCAAAGCAAAAAATAAAAAATAAAAAATTGGTGCCAGTTCTCAAGAATCCAAATAGATGGAAGTGGTCAATAGCAGCTAAAATGCTCTCAAAATGTTGTTGTTGTTTTTGCTTTGGTCATGTTTCTAGTCTGTTAGGCATGCCAACACTTTCGATTTCCACACAAACTGATAATAACGTTTTTTACTCATGATGAAAGCAACGCTACTCTTTACATTTGAGTGTAAAGCTAATATTAATAAGTTTTAGCTGAGATCAATTTATTTAAATATTATCACTGAATGTTACTAAGTTACATTGTCAAAAATTCTTAGTTGTAATTTGACTGTGAGGCACAGGGCTAACACATTTTTGTCAACGTCTTGAGAACTGACACCAAATAGGTGTCATAATAGAACTATCTTCTGATCTGAGTGTTGTTCTGTTTTGATAACTTTTTTATTTGGTTGATATAAAAGAATTGTCTTTGTCAGTATATTTGTTGAAACGCTAACACAATAAAATATGTAACATTTCTATACTTGCAGTGCAACAAGCCATCACAGTCCAATTTCAGAAGTGATTTAATCTCATAAACAGCTTTTCTCAACCTGAAAGAATGTTTCGCACCAATGAGAGAGATTGTGATGAACTATTCTATAAGGGGAAGCACCTGAAGCTTGAAGAGCTCAAACAGAAGCGCATCTCGAATAAATACCTCTATAATAAGCGGATTCCATCAAAACCTGAGGATGTGGAATTTAAAGTGTCGAACCTTCGGCATGACACTAACCTCCAAGGATACCATGGCATCTGGGAATCTGATGGGTTTAAAAAGCCGACACGAAGCGACTCACCAAGACGCGATCTGGTTTGGTGGAGCCCAGACATTTCGAGACAAGAAATTACTATAGCTGAGGAGCAATATTTGAATGAGCAAGAATTTGAATACGAAGTGAAACCTTTCCTGCATAGGTTTACCTCATCCCCTGCCTTCCTGGCATCCTCTCGCATGGGGAATTTCCGCTTCAGCATGCCAATCCATGAGTTGCTAAAAAGCTACAAACAACAGTTCTGTGAAGGCCAGAAGCCCCACATTCGTGTTTTTGAGACTGTGGTCTATAAGCAGGAAGTCATGTATTCTATTGTGATTCATGCGCCTCATGCCCAAGGCCTGTTCTCGAAGTATCCCCTGCTCCGGAATACCCAAGATGCAGTGTGTGAGTTCAATAAAGACTGCATTATCTGGCGTCCACAGGCAATGAGTAAAACACATCGTTTCTTTCTGACTGAGGACATGGAAGCTATTCGGATACCTATAAGAGACAGACAAAATTACATGTGGGATAACATCGGAGTGGCCTTCCATGTTCCATATGGACAAATCTTCAGCTTTAGCAAGGAAATTCTGAGTGAGAGCCTCAGACTCTGTGAGGGCGCTGAGCCAAAACTGAACTCAGGAGAATTTGTGAAGTGTGAGTTTGACCCCATCAGGCCTTAGAGTAAATAAGTATTAAAAGTCTAATATGAGTATTAAAAGTCTGATATGAGCAGAATGGTTTTGTAATCATCTATACGTATGAAGTGGAGGAAATATTTCTTTTTTACCTGCTGTTTTACTATTCTGAGAATATGTTTCTCTCTGTCCATGCTGTTTTAATAAAGCACTGATGCTAAGGATATAGATTGTGGCCTCTTTTTTCTACATTAATGGTTGCTTTTTGATATGAAGGGAGAGGCAGATATTATGGTTCTTTATCAGTTTTGCTTTCCTCCCTGTGAATTCCTCTCTGTTTAGCTCACCCAGCTTACAAAAGCACAGGCATAGCTGACATTGACATGTTTCCTCTGCAAAAAGAAGCCAGAAATGCACTACACTTTGATGACTTAAAGTTTGGCTAAACTTGAACATTTGCTACATTTTAGAGACCATATAGTGCATGAGGAAATATGTAAATGTGTGGTTTACTTTGCTTTTATGTTCTTTGTGTTAAGTGCTTCTTTTCTTTTAATTACATATATTATGCTAATTAGCTTATATTCTTTTACACTGCTTTATATGCTAATACAGTATCACCCTTAGTTCATTTTCACACGTTTATACTTCAGAAAAAGACTTTTTATACTAGATTTACTAAAAGATGACTTTGTGGTGTGAAGTGTGAAGAGTTTTGAAAAAGGGGCTTCAGTATTGAACAATGCTTGTTAGCAAGTGAAAAAAAAACTGCATCTCCAGAAATAATTTAGACTTTCACTTTCTTTTCACCAGAGAAATTTACTTTTATTTCGGTTTACAGTTGAAAAAAATGTTAGTCAATCGTTGGAATTCCCCATATGTGATGTTCAGACATGAGTGTGCACTGTACTCCCGGATATCACTGCATTAGAATTATTAATTACATGCTAGAACCAGAACGTTAGACACACAGTCAAGTGTGGATGTAAAATCGTTTATTTCCTCATAAGATCATTTGTTTATTCATTTTATTGTGGGGCCTTTATTTATGCAAACATAGCCTGCATGTAGGTGTTTGTGTTCTTGGCAGATACTGGTTTGAGTCTTTAATATTTGACTATTGACCTTTCCTCATATGTGCTGATTCTGTAACATAAGCGACATTCATTTTCAAAATCAATCTTCATTGGTGTCACTTTGGTGTATATAACTGAAATTATTTCTTGAGATGGTTTTGCTACTTTATATTCATTTTTATATTAATCACTTTATCAACCTGCATCACGTGTAAGTTCTAACAATATAAGCTCAGTAAAATCTCAGCTTTATGTTAAAATTTATGTTGCCTTATAAAGCAATTTATTTACAGTCGGTAGCTAATTGCAGTTGCAAGCTATAGGCTATTCTAAAATGTGGTTAACAAGAGTAGTACAAATATATATCGTCATCAATATAGAAATATATTTGACCGCTCATTGCTGAGCATGCAGAATCAATTATCCCACAGACCTGTTTAATAAGACAAAATACTGTAACATAAAATTTGTAACAGATGAAATGTGGTGAGAAACATAGGCCCCTCGTTCAAATTCGTATCAGTAATGAGAGATCAGTTGCTTTCCGGCCCATCCACTGTGCAAAAGGTAGGTGTTAATTCACACAGTCCACAATAAACATGTTTCTAACACCTGGTAGGCACCTTTTACCTGAGGAGGAACATATATATATTTGTGTGTGTGTGTGTGTGTGTGTGTGTGTACTGAAGGGGGTGGATTCTGCCGCTTCAATATCTTTTGAGTGATGTATAATCAAGTTATTAATCAACATTTATTCTTTTAAATATTACATTATTTGAATGACTTCTTCAACTCATGTTAAAGCATTTATTTTCCTTTTCATCTTCAAACAGAGAATAATGATGAATACTGTCTGTACCTCTTACTGAAAGAAAAGTACAACTTCATATGTTTTGGGAATCTTTCCTGTTTATTGATAAAGCTTGGGCCAACTTCAACCTTGAAGAAGGTGTGAATCCTGGTTATCTGTGTATGTGTACTAGTGTTCTGTGCATATAGGTCCTGTTACTGTATTGGTGGACAATTGGCATTCTACTTGGGACTAGCAAATGCCCTTTCATGACCTAGAATGTACCTAAATGCAGGGTCCGAGCGTCAGAATCGTGATGGATGGAGATACACTTCTGTCGCAGTCCATGCGTGGAAAATTACTATTTTTCTTAGCCAATCAGAACCTGAAGTAATGACGTAGTAAGTGGACTCTTTTAGAGAATAATTGTTGTGGAAATGTGAATATACGCAGAGCGGCCTATGAACTTCTTTGTGAGACATGAAGCTGGCTTCTGCTGATGAAACTGCAAACTATTCTTTGGTCAAATTTTCTTCAATATATATATATATTTTTTACTCTGACTCTGGGTCTTCATTTATCAAATCTGGTCTTTTGGGTCTTACAACTGTAAATTCCCTCTACAGTGTGTGTGTGTTTGTGCAGAACACTTTGAGAGTTGTGTTTTGGGGTAGGTTTGGGGTTAGGGGACAGAATGTTTGTACAATATTAAAATAATTATGCCTCTGGAAAGTCACCATTAAACATGGAACCCCAACATGTGTGTGGTTGGGGGGGCCTGGTAAAACCTACATTGTAAGACCAGCCATGGGGCTGGATTCATTAAACATTCTTAAGAATAAAATTCTTCTTAACTGCCAATTTCTTCTTATTTTCAAACTTAAGATAAAATATAAGAATATTTTGTATTCCCAAAAAATATTCTTAAGATTGTTCTTAAGACAAAACAAAACAAAAATTCAAATTCTTGAAAAGAATGTTCTTAAAATCATCTTAAGTTAGGATAACTGCCAACAAGATCCCCAAAGAATACAATTTTTAATGAAATTATTGCTTTGTTCAAATATTAAACCATACAAAATTATAAAACCATAACATATAAAACTGTAACTTAAATATTTTACTTATATAAACTAACATACCTCTTAGAGATCGAACAAATCCTCTCACCCTTCCTGATCTGCTAAGACTTTAAAGGCTGCTAAGACACTCAGTAATGTATCTGGTACATATTCTGAGAGATAATTTGCAAAGAAAAACAAAAAGGTCCTCTCCCCTTCCTGTGATACTGCAGATAATGGTTGCACTACGATTCTTTGCTTCCGGATCATTCCAAAATTTGGTCCCTATTAGGAAAACAGCTTATAAATCATACAGAATGATGTTTTTTGAAAATGTAAAAATGGAAAAAGTTCTCTGATGGGTAGGTTTTAGGGTATAGAATATACTGTTTGTAGCCTACAGTATGAAATCATTATGGAAAGTCCCTATAAAACATGGGGTTTATGAGGACACAAATGTAATGACATGGGTATTACAATTTCCTGTGCCCTCTCATGAACCAAATGGCTTAAAATATAGCCTACTAAATGTTGTTGTTGTAATTCAAAAAATGCCCAAAGTTTTCTGTGATGGATAGGTTTAAGTTAGTTGTAAGGGGATAGAATATACAGAGTATATACATATACAGGGGAAAAATATCCCGTAAACCACATACAAGTGTGTGTGTGTGTGTGTGTGTGTGTGTGTGTGTGTGTGTTTCTGAAACAGGATGAGGAGATTCACGCGATGAAAAACACCCATTCTGTCAGAGTTTCTCTCGCAGCAGAAGAAGTGCGGTCTGAAAGCAGCGTCTCGGGTAGGCTAATATCATTGTTTTTTTGTTAAAACAAGTTCGTGTATTTTTACATTTTAAATTCATGAACGGGTTTAAATGGGAAAACTTGCGTTTTCTCTGTAGGCTATGACAATTTTGGCCGTTATTTTTAGGTTTTCACGTAAATGCGGTAAAATCGAAACTTAAAATGTTCGCTATAATACCCTCTTAAAATGTATTCTGGGTATCAGTTGGAAAATCATTCACTTACTGTTGACAACGACAGATGCTGGCAGTTGTGCAACTGTTAATGTTTGCTTTTCTTTATTTGTAATGGCTTTTATGAACTTGATTATATTTGTGTTTGTGAAGAGACTTGTTTGTGGCGCCAGACGTTCATTTTAAAACGAGTCACAACAGGGCTAAAGGCACACCTTAAGAAAATTTGTGCTTTTCACTACTCTCAAAGTATATGATTGCAGGAAAAATATATAGCTATGTTTGTATTGGACATTGATGGAGCAACATATTTTGTGTGAAAAAAAAAATCATAAAAGTGGTTAATTTTGTTTAAAAATCTTATAAATGTAGCCTATGAGGTGGTGAGGGGGGCCTTTTACCCCACTCATGGGGTATACAAATACTTTAGCTATAATAATGTTTTTAATAATGACTAGGTTAATACTTGTTCAAAAGAATAACTTTAGCAAAGTGTGTACTATTTTTGTTCAGTAAATAACTGTCATTAAAATAGGCCTATGTGATATTTATTTTATATATAAAATATAAAAATAGATTTAAATAAAAATACAGAAATACAGAAACAAAATTATTTTAAAAAGTAAAGATTCTGAAAGCATTGAAGGAGATCCCATAATAGCCTATTTAATATAGATTTACAGTATAGTAACAATTATAATATTTTATAATTATATGATTAATATATTTTAAAATATGATTGTTTCATTATAAATATGGGTATTATCTAAGATGGATACCCAATTTGATATATGATATTTGCTATGTGAATCTAACCATGTCATGTCAAGAAATTGAAAAGTCAGCCAGCTATTCATTATCATGTTAATCATTGTGCCTTTTGCCCCAACAGCAGGTGCGCTTTTTACCCCAAATACCATACTTTTAAGAAGACCTTTGTCTGAAAATACAAATATTAATTTAATGGATTCTTATTTGCTACTTAAATCAACAACATTTTAAAAAACATCAAATATTAGGTCAAACTACCTCAGAATCAACTTTGCGTTGCTGCCTGCGATCGCGTCAAGGATCAGACAAATTTGCACGTAGCCTACATTTTGAAAAACGGTTTAGGAAAGTGCTGCGGCAAGTTTTTGTGCCATAGCGGTTTAGAGGAAAATAAAATCAAAGGCGCCTTTAGCCCTGTTGTACCCTACTACTAGCATACATCATGTTACCCGCCGTTGTTTTAATCTACTCACAACAAATTCAAAAGACATTTTTATGGACGTAGGCTATACTAGATATTAGGATATTTGGCGCCGTGATTAACATGGTTCATCGATTATGCTTACTATGATTATGAGCTTAATCGCATTACTTTAATCGAAGTATTGCGTTTACATGAGGTAAAGTTTAATCGCAATATTGCCAAAATCCCATTATAATCGCATTATGAAGGTGCATAAACCCACTGAATATGTAGGCCAATCATTGGTTAGCAAGAGGAAAATACTGAGTAACAGAGTAACAGATGATAAGCTAACCCTACCCTATCTGTTCATCTGTTTCAGAAAGAAAATGAAGCGCAGAAATAACCGAGGTGTTACAGAGACCTACTTTGAGGGACAACATTTGAGTCTGTCAGATCTGAAAGAAAGGCCTAATATAGAAAATGGGTACCTGTATAAGAACAACATTCCTGCTTATCCTGAATCTGTGGAGTTCCATGTCCAGAAAGTGTCTCATGTCACTGGAGAACAAGGTCTTAGGGGTATTTTTCTCGATTCAGGCTTCAGACAGCCATCGGAGCTGGTGGCTAGTGATCAGCACCATTTCCTCTGGTGGGATTTATCAGTCACATCTGATGACATATCCTCAGCTGAAGAGCATTTCCTCACGTCCTTGTTCCCTCGTCGAAGTGCTGCCCAAATTCGCAACCAGCCTATCCTTGAGCACTTCACCAGCTCAAAGGCCTTCAAGAAAGAATCTTCATATGGAAACTTTCGCTTCACTTTTTCATTTAAGGAGCTTCTCTTTCACTATGGCAGGCAATTCTGTGGTGGCCAAAGTCCAGTCCTGCGTGTTTATGAGACTGTGCTCTACCGGCGAGAGATTCTCTATACGGTCCTAGTGCACCCTCCTGACATAAATCTTTATGACCATTATCCTCGACTTCCTGGTCAGGAGGACGGTGTGTGCGGGTACTATGGTGGGGCCATGTGGTGGCGCTGTCAAGCCCCCTCTGAAACCTACAAGCTGAAGCTTGAGGTGAACAAGTTGAATTGTAGTGTTCATGTGAGCCCCCACAGAGAAGAATACTATATGTGGGACCATGTGTGTGCAGCTTTCCACATGGAACCAGGGTGGGTGTTGCATGTGGACCAGAACAAGCTGTTAAAAAGTGTGAATGCATATGAAATGTCTCAACCTTATCTTCTGAGAGCTCCGGAGTCTCCACTGAGTTTAAACGAGGCTGAGCGTGTATTAGCTAATCTTAAGGCCAGTATGGGCTAGCTAGGCTAATGCTTGAAGCTAAACTCACTGCACTGATGTCACATTCACGTGCAGTAGAAGCTAAATAGTAATGTCACTCATGTTAGTTTAATTAAAATGCTTTAAGTGCACAATTGTAAGAAACATTTGTGAACCCCCTTTGTGTATATTGTATTTCTGTTGCATTAATGGCTCCTATTAGGTAGCATTGTACACTGAAATTAAAAAGTTTGAACTAACAAAGATTTTGCAGTGTTATCTTTTTAAAGGATTGATATCTTTTATAACTGCTGGAAATTTTAATTGTTGGCCACACAATCCCAATCAAACATTTTCTGTTATTGCTATAATCAAACACTACAGTAGTTATAGGAGTAGCTACTTGCACCTTGCTTATATTCCTCTTGTTTGAAGATTTTAGAAATTAACCTTTGCAGTAATCTTGGACTTCATCTGAAAAGATCGTCACATTCATGCAAAAACACAGATTATGATATACAATTTTAAAATGTCTTCACATCAGTGGTGTAACTGTTTTAAAAAGTGGCTGGGACGTGTGTGGTGGGTTGGTGTAAATGTAATTGCATATGTTTACAATAATAAATGTACAAAATGTATTGACATAGACCTTATGTTTAAAGGTGCCATAGAATGCTTTTTCACAAGATGTATAAGTCTAAGGTGTCCTCTGAATGTGTTTGCGAAGTTTCAGCTCAAAATACCCCATAGATTTTTTATTATTCAATTTTTTAACTGCCTATTTTGGGGCATAATTAGAAATGCGCCGATTCTGTGCATATCCCTTTTAAATGCTCGCGCTCCCCGCCCCCAAGCTTGCAACTCTATAACACATTGCACAAACAAAGTTCACACAGCTAATATAACCCTCAAAATGGATCTTTACAAAGTGTTCGTCATGTAGCATATCAGATCATGTAAGTATATTTATTTGGATGTTTACATTTGATTCTGAATGAGTTTGATAGTGCTCCGTGGCTAAAGCTAACATTACACACTGTTGGAGAGATTTATAAAGAATGAAGTTGTGTTTATGAATTATATAGACTGCAATTGTTTAAAAATGAAAATAATGACATGGCTCTGGTCTCCATGAATACAGTAAGAAATAATGGTAACTTTAATCACATTTAACAGTACATTAGCAACATGATAACGAAACATTTAGAAAGACAATTTACAAATGTCACTAAAAATAACATGATATCATGGATCATGTCAGTTATTATTGCTCCATCTGCCATTTTTGCTATTGCCCTTGCTTGCTTACCTGCATAACGTCTGTTGATTCGGCTGTGCACAGATCCAGACGTTAATACTGGCTTGTCTAATGCATTGAACATGAGCTGGCATATGCAAAATTTACATAAGAAGGAGGAAACAATGGAGTTTGAGACTCACTGTATGTCATTTCCATGTATAGAACTCTAATTATTTAATTATGCTGAGTTAAATTAAATTTTCAATTCTAGGGCACCTTTAATATGATAGTTTCATCCTTACATCTCCTATAATACAACATATTGTTAGTCTTGAGTGTATTTACAGTAGTCAAGAAATATGTGGATCCGCATAAGAAATTAAATTTTCCTCATGGACTAGTGGTATAATTCTTGTTAAGCATGTTAGGGGTTCTGAGTTCTCTTCTGGCCTTATATAGTTAATTTTTTTCTTATTAAAACCAAAGATGTTCAAAAGTGATTGTATATTAAAAGCAGGGTATTATATTTGAATATTGTAGTGTGAGCAAGCGTGTATATATAAAATTGTGCAATATATTTGTTTATTTGTTGCGCTAAACAACAAATTTTAATTTTAAAAAAATTATTTTTTAACAAATAACTAATTTTTCATTGTTTTTCTATGTAAACATGAGCTTGATGGACATGTTTGACCATTAAGTTTGCCTCTTGCTCTGCTCTTTATTTATTTATGCTCGTAAAGCTGCTTCGCCAAGCGCGCACTTGCAGTGTTGCCCTGTCCACTTACATGCACCTTTGGACTTGTGTTATTTTTTCCATATTTCCTCAGTTTCACAGACAAGGCTCAAGCTAGTCCTAGACTAAAATGCATGTTTGAGCTGTTTTAACTGAAAGCAACTTACTGACATATCTTAAAATATGTCACTGCCATTGTTTTGTCTCAAGATGCACACCAGTAATGATATTTTTTAGTGTACAGTTATAAAAGAAACTTAAATATCTTAATTGAACCAAGGTCTAATCCTGGCTTAGGCTAAGCCCTGTCTGTGAAACCGGCCATTAAGTGGTTAAGTGACAATTTAGTTCAGTTGGAATGTGTACATGGCCTTTGTGCCAACTGGGGTGGGTAGCTACGCCCTTGTGTGCCCTTTCTAGTTTCGAAGGACTGTGGTTATTTGATTCAAACCAGAAGGCGGGAACTGAGCGGAAGCTGCTTATCCTTTTAGTGCTGCAGAATAACAGAACTCGACGAGCGAAACTAAGGTAGGCCTATTGAAAATTAAATAATGAAATTGATACTTTATGTTTAAGAGCTATTGTTCGCGAGTAAGCTAGTAAGTTAGAGTATTTTGTCTAGATTTAGCGCGATTCAAGGCAATGTCGGTTAGGGACTGTTAAACCGAAACTAGCACAGTGTGATTCAGTGTGAGGAGAAATTAAATGACTCATCTCTTAAAAACAAAAACAAAGACTCGAAGTGATATTTGGGTACTCTTTGAAAGGCATTTAATGTTAACAGTGACTGCTTTTGGCTTCTGTCTGTGAATGAAAGTACTGATTTTTTTTTTTTGTAAATGTCGCTAGCCTATTTATTTTTAATATTAAATATTTCGAGAAGCATTGTGCATTTTTAACCCTTTTTAATCCTAACCCATATCTGTATCTTTGATATTTAACATAGCATAGGTCCCTAATTATAATAAATAATCATCAGAATTTAAGTGTTGGAAGCGAAGTTAACTGAGTAAAGTGGCAACTTTGTTTCCATCTAGAGGCGAAATCAGGATAAGACAGGAATTACACAAGAAATTAAATAGTGTTATCCATATGCTACATTATTTGAACTTGCCTATATATTTCTTTAATTAAAGCATATTTTCGGAATTTTTAAAAAATACATTTTATAACAGATCATAACAGCTGATCCTCGTCTTTTCTTTGGTTTCAGAAAGAAGATGATGCATCAAAATGCACGAGAATGCATTGGGACACATTTTGAAGGACAGCATTTGAGTCTGTCAGATCTGAAAGAAAAGCCTAATATAGAAAATGGGTACCTGTATAAAGACAACATTCCTGCTTATCCTGAATCTGTGGAGTTCCATGTCCAGAAAGTGTCTCATGTCACTGGAGAACAAGGTCTTAGGGGTATTTTTCTCAATTCAGGCTTCAGACAGCCGTCGGAGCTGGTGGCTAGTGATCAGCACCATTTCCTCTGGTGGGCTTTATCAGTCACATCTGATGACATATCCTCAGCTGAAGAGCATTTTCTCACATCCTTGTTCCCTCGTCGAAGTGCCGCCCAAATTCGCAACCAGCCGCCCGTCCTTGAGCAATTCACCAGCTCAAAGGCCTTCAAGAAAGAATCTTGCTATGGAAACTTCTGCTTCACTTTTTCACTTAAGGAACTTCTCTGGCACTATGGCGAGCAGTTCTGTGGTGGCCGAAGTCCAGTCCTGCGTGTTTATGAGACTGTTCTCTACTCAAAAGAGATTCAATATACGGTTGTAGTGCATCCTCATTACGTAAATATTTATGACCATTGTCCTCGACTTCCAAATCATGGTGATGGTGTTTGTGGATACAACGGTGGGGCCATGTGGTGGCGCTGTCAATCCCCTGCTGAAACCTACGAGAATGAGCTTGAGGTGAACAGTTTTGAAGGAAGTGTTAGTGTGAGCCCTCATCACAAAATATACTATGTGTGGGATCATGTGTGTATAGCTTTCCACATGGAGCCGGGGTGGGTGCTGCATGTAGACCAGGACAGGCTGTTTAAAAGAGTGAATGTGTGCAAAATGTGTAAGCCTTATCTTCTGAGAGCCCCAGACACTAATTTGAGTTTACACGATGCTGAGAGTAAACTAGATGATCTTAAAGCCGGTGTTTGGAGCTAAGCACACCATGCAAATATTACATTCACATGGACTTACAGAGAATAATTATGCCACGAGCCTATGCAACAGTTATCCTAATTATGTTTATCTAGTTGCAGATTAATCTAATGTTTTTTTGTCTTGTTTGATGATTTATTAATGCACCTTTGCAGTAATCTTTATAATTAAGTGAAGAACGGAGCACATTTTAGCATTCATGCAGAAACCTAGATAATGATATGATTAGCTTTTTTTTTATAATATAATAAACTTTTCTGTATTAGATGTATGTTCACATTGGATTTAGAACTTTTGTTAGCTATTTTACAGAGTTAAAAATGAATGTACTTTTAATTCTGTCCACCAGAGGTCTGTAACTGATATCTGGTTTTATTGCTTTGTCCTGTCAGTAATTTGTCATTTTTTATTGCAATAAAATCTCTTCAGCTCAAATCAATTTGAATCTGATCTTACTGAACATTGATCTGGGATGTTACTTGATGTCATGTTGTTCTGCTGATAAACAAATAAATATGACTACACCTCAGTAGTTCACTTGCTAGTGTTTCTGGTTATTCTGTTTCTGGTATCTGGTAATAAGCAAGAGTCATACATCCACAGCCATATTATTTTGGCACAATGTCGAAACCCATTGGTACTTTCATGTTTCTTTAAATAGTGAATAATAATAATAAAAGAAATGCAGTGAGTGACTGCATCAAGGTTAGGGGCACACTCTAAATAGATAATGGCAGTCATAACTAATAAAAGCAGGCCACATGTAAAATTTATTATAGGATTAACAGACTTTGTCCTCTATTTTCACCCTTTTCATCAGTTAAAAAAAGAAGCTCAACTTAAAACCTTTATTTGAGATAATAATCTATTACTCTTTCATCTAGGGCTTTGTTTTGGTATTTTAACAGCTTGCATGATCTTTGTATTTGGTTTAACTCAAGTGTGTGCTCTTGGACTTGGTTTTAGCTCAATGCTTCCAGCTGAAAGCAGTAATGTCAACACCATATAAGGCCACTTGGCTCATACAGATGATGTCATCACAGTCCTGAGTGGAGAATCTCCTTTGCCCTGCACAGTGTGAGAGAGAGAGAGAGAGAGAGAAAGGGAGGGAGGTGTGGTGAAGAGGAAAGAGAAAGAATAGGAAATACATTCACAGGGAATGATATAAAAAAGTGAACTGAAGCTTGTTTGCAAGCTGTTTCGGGGCTTCCAGAGCTTGAAAAATTAGATGTTACTGGGTTAAACTGGAAAAACAGAAGAGAAAAAGGCAGAGAAAGAAACGGGTGGTGAAAAAGAGTGAAGTATTGTAACAGCTGGTAGGGACTGTGACAGTGAGGGAACTCTACAAGCAGGATCTTCGATTAGAGGAGTCTTCTTACCATGGGGAAATCAGGTGAGTGCATAATTCATTTCTAAATGCATGTCTCGCTTTAGAAGCTGTAATGTTTTTAAATACATATTTTCTTCTGTCACTGCCATTCTCTGCTCTTGAATGATGTTTTGTCAGCACAGGTTGAGTATATGCCAGCTTTACCACACTGGGTGTGTGTGTGCTGGGGATTGTTAGCTACTCAATCCTTGCTTTGTTTTAGCAATAGGATCATGTAGTTGGATTTATGCCTCTGCAGTAGTGGCAAGCACAATTGTTTGGCAACATTTGTCCAGACCAAATGTTTGCCATTTCAAAGTATTATCTGTTCTTATAATGTTCAGTCACTTTATTAAAAATATATTTATTTTTCAAAAGTACTAATATTTGCATGGTGTATATATATATATATATATATATATATATATATATATATTATTTTTTTATTTTTAAAAAAATTCAATTTATTTTATGTATATTCAATTGTTAAGTTTATTAAATTGTTAGCAGAAATAAATTGTAATAAAAATGGATTAAAATACAACCTTTTAAAGATTTTATTCTATTAGTGAAATATTACTTCTAGAATACTAAAAATCATACACGTATATTGAGACTTTATTTTTGCAACTCAAAAAAGACCAAAGATATATTTATATAACTTGGTTATTTATTTGTAAAAGATAAGAGGATACAAGCATTAAAGGGTTAGTTCACCCAAAAATGAAAATTCTGTCATTTATTACTCACCCTCATGCCATTCCACACTTCATCTTCAGAACACAAATTAAGATATTTTAGTTGAAATCCGATGGCTCCGTGAGGCCTCCATAGGGAGCAATGACACTTCCTCTCTCAAGATCCATAAAGGTACTAAAAACATATTTAAATCAGTTCATGTGAGTATGGTGGTTGAAAATTAATATTATAAAGCGATGAGAAAATTTTTGGTGCTCCAAAAAACAAAACAAAATAACGTTTTATATAGTGATGGCCGATTTCAAAACACTGCTTCAGGAAGCTTCGGAGCATAATGAATCAGCGTGTCGAATCAGCTGTTCGGAGCGCCAAAGTCACGTGATTACAACAGTTTGGCTGTTTGACACGCGATCCCAATCATGATTCGATATGCTGATTCATAACGCTCCGAATCTTCCTGAAGCAGTTTTTTGAAATCGGCCATCACTATATAAGTTGTTACTTTGTTTTTTTGGCGCACCAAAAATATTCTCGTCGCTTTATAATATTAATATTGAATCACTTTACTCACATGAACTGATTTAAATATGTTTTTAGTACCTTTATGGATCTTGAGAGAGGAAATGTCATTGCTCCCTATGCAGGCCTCACAGAGCCATCGGATTTCAACTAAAATATCTTAATTTGTGTTCCGAAGATTAACAAAGGTCTTACGGGTGTAAAACGAGTAATATATATTTTAGGCTATATATCTGTTGAGTTTAGCAAAGACTAAGAATAACTGGACTGCTTACCAGTCTCCTGCTATTGATACCCTGTTGACTTTGCAGCCTCCAGGCTTTTTTGTGAGGAGGTGCTGAAGACTCATAATGAGTACAGGAGGAAACATCAAGCTCCACCATTAAAACTAAGCAATAAACTGAGCCGTGAAGCAGCAAGGTGAGACCTTTCTCCCATATCCTTGCTCTGCTTTTTGCTGTTCATTTCTTGTCTTCTAAATCCACCCGTTTCTTTTCTTTGACATTGCTTTCATCTTTACTTCAGTTTAATGCCATTCGATTCAGCTGAATGCATGTGTCTTGTAGATATGCTGAGAGCCTTGCTAGCACCAGGATTCTGAAGCACAGTGCTGAGTCTAGTAGAGGAAACTGTGGAGAAAATTTAGCATGGGCATCTTATGATCAAACAGGTATAAATCCTTTTCTCATGTCTCAAATTGTTCATCTGACACATATTTACATAGATATAATAGCACAGACAGATAGTGCTTTCCTTTTCTCAACAGCTGGGACTCATTATGAATTGACTACCTCCATGTTCGGTCTAAAGTTGATTACTAAGTGAAATGGAATGTCTGGCCAGTCTGGGGTGATTTGTTAAGTGTCAGTAAACGTATAGTGGGTCATATGAAGTTTAGCTTCAAGTTGTTCCTTGAAATCACCAGTTCAATGTTATAATTCAACAACCACATTGTAAAATGCTCAAAAACATTCTACAGAATAAGGCATTTTGGTTTAATTGAACTTGAACTTCACCATAACGTAATTTTTGAGGCCTGTCTATTTATGTTTACTGACAGGTAAAGATGTGTCTGATCGCTGGTATAATGAAGTGAACCAGTACAACTTTAACCAGCCAGGATTCTCCTCTGCAACTGGTAAGAGTATTTACAGCACTGCCTCTTTAGGAGATCAAGCTACCTGCAAAGTTGAGTTCTGACTCTTATCAAACACACCTGAACCAGCAACTTAAAGGTGCCCTAGATTATGTTTTTAAAAGATGTAATATAAGTCTAAGGTGTCCCCTGAATGTGTCTGTGAAGTTTCAGATCAAAATACCCCATAGATTTTTTTTTTATTAATGTTTTTAACTGCCTATTTTGGGGCATCATTATAAACGCGCCGATTTTATGCTGTGGCCCCTTTAAATCCCGTGGTCCACGCCCACAGAGCTTGCGCTTGCCTTGAACAGTGCCTTAACAAAGTTTACACAGCTAATATAACCCTCAAATGGATCTTTACAAAGTGTTCGTCATGCATGCGGCATGCATGCGTCGGATTATGTGAGTATTGTATACTGTTATATTGTTTACTTCTGATTTTGAATGAGTTTGATAGTGCTCCGTGGCTAACGGCTAATGCTACTCTGTTGGAGAGATTTATAAAGAATGAAGTTGTGTTTATGCATTATACAGACTGCAAGTGTTTAAAAATGAAAATAGCGACGGCTCTCTTGTCTCCGTGAATACAGTAATAACCGATGGTAACTTTAACCACATTTAACAGTACATTAGCAACATGCTAACGAAACATTTAGAAAGACAGTTTACAAATATCACTAAAAATATCATGTTATCATGGATCATGTCAGGTATTATTGCTCCATCTGCCATTTTTCGCTATTGTTCTTGCTTGCTTACCTAGTCTGATGATTTGGTTGTGCACATCCAGACGTTAATACTGGCTGCCCTTGTCTAATGGCTTTTATAATGTTGGAAACATGGGCTGGCATATGCAAATATTGGGGGTGTATACCCCGACTGTTACGTAACAGTTGGTGTTATGTTGAGATTCGCCTGTTCTTCGGAGGTCTTTTAAACAAATGAGATTTATATAAAAAGGAGGAAACAATGGAGTTTGAGACTTACTGTATGTCATTTCCATGTACTGAACTCTTGTTATTTAACAATGCCAAGATAAATTCAATTTTTCATTCCAGGGCACCTTTAAGGTCTTTCTGTGCATTTACTCCCATTCCATGCATCCTGACCAGCTGAAAACTGTTCATAACCCTTCTAAAATGTCCAGAAACCAGAACAACTAATACAAGAAAACCAGCTTTGGTTGGTTTAAGATGTTCTTTTTAGTAGTCAAAATCAGAAAATTAGCATTCCATCTGGAATGGCGTTCCTTGTCTGATGACGTCAGTTTGACGGCTTGGGCAGAACATCCTTAAATGCTAAAGATGGTGAGGAGGTGCACTAAAATCAAGCCCTGCCCTCTATTTTTTCTTAATCAGTATTACATTTCACTCGGAAATATGTCACTATACTGAATTTGTATCACAACTTCTGGTTCAAAAAGACTTTAACATTTCAAATGTACATGACAGCATATCCTGCTGTCCATATTTGTTGTAGTGTGCATAGTAATTTTTTATTAAACTAAACTTTGCAGGAATGTTGATTTCCATTAGCAGGATTGAGCACCCTTGGTTTAGAGCTAACAAATACAATACAAACACATACAGTAGATAAGTTTGGCCCAGTCGGTGTAATAGTATATTCTGGAATCTCTTCTTTTAATAAGTTCTCAGATGTGACTCATCCTATTGGAACGAAGCTTTCCAAAGCCCTCCCGGGCTCAGGAAATTCTCCATAAAATTCAGTTATGAAAAGTCTGTTACAGTGCGATGTCTCACTTGCAGCTGTTAACTCACCCCCTCAGTTTTTATTCACGTTACCTGTCATCAGCTTCAGCCTGCAGAAAATAAGTAATACTACTCACCACCTCAAGAGGGCAGAACATATTTGAAAGATTACCAATTTTACAGCAGCTGATGCAAAATCCTCTGAAGTGACTATATAGATTGTGGATAACATGTGCTGACCAGTGTTGCCAGGCCTGTCGTTTTCTGACAGAATTGGTCTACTTTTACACTTTTGCCACGGGTAGTTTTTGTATACAAGCTTTGGACTAACTTTAATTAGCAATTGGGCGGGGTTTTGTTGTGCAGACCTGGCAACCCTGGTACTGACTCTAAATCTGTAAATGTGTGGTTGGGAATCTAGGAACGGCTGTTCCTGTAGCTCAGCTGGTAGAGAAAGATGCGGTCAAAACCAAAACTGTGGGTTCGTTCTCAGGGAAAACACAAAGTGATGAAATCACTAGTAATTAGCTTCGGATAAGCAACTGCCAAATGAATAAAATGTACTAGAGTCCCTCATTCCACTCAAATGTTTCCACTCTGTCTCTCAGGGTATAAATATTTAACTGAACACTAACACAACTACCACATGGTTTATGTGAGTCAAACATGCATAAACACTTTGTGACAACCACACAGACGTCTTGCTACAATACACACCAATTAATGTAAGAATCATCTTTTTGTTCTAGGTCACTTCACTGCAGTGGTGTGGAAAAGCTCAAAGAAACTCGGTGTGGGTAAAGCTGTGGCCTCAGATGGTTCTACCTTCGTAGTGGCACGTTATTTCCCCGCTGGCAACATTACCAATCAGGGCCACTTCCAGGCCAATGTCCTGCCCCCTAAAAGCTGATCCAAATGTAGCTGGACACAATGAGATCAAAGGGAGGGGAACAGAAAGAGGACAGGGAACAGCTGAAATTGGAGAGACTTTTACCTGGAGGACCAAACAGCGACTGTGCAGCGCAGGATTCGGTTGCCTTTGATATACAGGTCTTACTTGAATAAACAGCTTAACTTTACATTTTTAGGCTTTTATTAACTTGAACACAAAGAGGCATACGTTAAACTAAAGTGTTATAGCTAATGCTTGTTATACAATTAACTCATAAAACTATACTTTCATTGTGGTAAGGTCATTGTGTGCCACATATTTGAGTATGTACATGTCAGCATAACAGTATTAGAAATTATTTTTATGAATGAAGTGAACACAGATCTAATCAGTTTTGGTAACATTCATCCCATTATGATTGGTCATTCTTCACTATTTGTATGATTTATTCTTCTGTCTTTGTATATTGATATGAATTAAATCTGAAAGTTCAAATAGTCTATGAGATGTCATTGTGCATAGTTGCACAATCTGTACAGTTTGCTGAAAGAATTACAACTTTGGGAAGCTAAAAACACTTCTATAATCAATTTCAGTGCCACAATTTCTGCTTGCAAGATAAGATAAATGCATATACCCCAAGGGAAAGTTCTAAAAAAAAAAAAATCAGGTCAGATTCAAACCATCAGTTTTGAGGACTTAAGCTTTTATTTCTACAATCCTCTGATCTACCATCCGAGCCATTAAGGCAATATTAAAAGTATGTTCAAAATGTTTGACTATACATTTTTTGTCTTTAAGGTGCATTTATGTGATTTGTAGATAATGTTGGGAAACAAACAGCTCTGGTTTTAACAGATTTATTTCAGCAGGAGGGTGCAGTATAGCAGCATTACTTGGGAAAGAAAACACGCAAGGGGCGGGGAAGATGTATTTTCCTCTCTTACATGGTCAGCTCCTAAGAACAGACACAAAAGGTGAAATATCAATATCAATCAAAGGGTTTGTTTGTGTTTGTGAACTATCGCTGTATTTGCAGGGTAAAATGTGTAAACCGTAATCACTGATTTAATAAAAACTCACTAAAGAGACTAAATGATGTCTTCACAGTTAAAAACCCAAAAGTAGGGTTCAGGTTAGTTTGTTTGCTCAATTTAGGAACAATAGAAGTTTATGAGGGGTCCAAAAGAGGCAAAATATACATATGAGGGACTCTATTATAGTGCACTTTTTATGGGATTTTGAATTGGAAGTAGTGTACTAGTGTAAAAGTAAGTACAAATTCTGAATGTTTAATACAAAAGCAATCTCTCACCATAATGGCATTGACAATGTCATTCTTGTTGTGGCGCAGGGCACGGACTGCTTTAGCTCGGGACACATTGGCCTGTGCCATCACCAGCTCGATATCTCTTTGCTCCAGCCCACCTTCATCCAGCTTACAAACAGAGAAAGAGAATGATGTTCACCTTAATTCATTCAAGCATATGGGTTCACCCAAAAATGAAAATTCTGTCATTATTTACTCCTGGTATCAGTATTTTATCCATATAAGAAAAAAGTCAAAAGTTTGGAATGAATGAAGGTCAGTAAATAATGACAAAATGTTCATTTTTGGCTGATCTTCTCCTTTCATGGAGGAAATGAAGGATTTGTACCTCTTCTTCTTCCTCACTTTCTTCTTTTATGGTCAGGCTTGGTGTGATGTCTGATGGCAGAGGTGAGGGATCAAGAGGAACCTTAAATTTCTCTGCTGCTGCCTTGTGAACCTGCTGTGAGAGGTCTTCGATCTTACAAAGAGAAGAAGAGACAGACCGAAAGCCCAGATGAATGAACACAGATCAAGATAGAAATATTTAAATATTCATCTTGCATGGAAATCTGTGCCACTGTCGCTTTTAGAAGATATCTTTTTCTTATTGCATATATATTTTTTTTTTAATGGGAAAAGACCAACCTTGGCCTCTCCAAAGACTATGTAAATATCTGAGGCAGGGCTTTTGAACACATCTGGACGTGTAATAACAAAGAGAATGTTCTTGGACTTCCGAATGGTGATGCGTGTCACTCCGTGGATCTGTTTCAGCCCGAGCTTTGACATCGCCTTGTTAAGATAACAACCACATGGAGGAAAAGAGAGTATGTCAGAGATTTTGTGCACAATACAGTGAGTCTTAAAGTTGCATAAAATGTGCTTGTGGATGTGCAGTCCCACCTTTCGTGCTTTTTTCTCACTTCGACTCTGCTTAGCTCTGCTAACAGACTCGTCGGCAGGAGAGTGAGATAACTATGAGAGGAAAAAATTATGATATGAAGTATAAAGAGAGCATGGTAGGACCTAACATTGTTCATACAGTACACTCAACTAGATAGAAACACTGCATAAAGTACTGCATGGTTTTACTTGTTTACATTGACGCATGCAAGTATATTTTTGCTGGGCCTCTGGCTTATGCTCTCAAAAGTGATCTTTGCTTCTTGTTCTGTTTAAATAATTAAAATTAGCTACTGGAACTGGTGAGTATAAATGCTGAAATTAAGTGTTATTTTATAAGTTTTGAAGTCAAGATAAGAAAAATCGTTTTGTTCCATTTTTTTTGGGTTGAATGAGGTTAAGACAAAGAATTACTTTTAGAGTGTGGGTTATATCTGTACTGCAGTTTATGAAGATGGCTCATCAATCTACAGCTCACCTGTGGATTTGAGGGTCTCGGCAATGTGCCACTGGGTTCCTCTAACTCAGGCACTGAACCATCACTGTCTGTTTCATTACCTGAACCTACTAAAAGACAGAAAAAATTAAACACTAAAACTACTTTTCTTTAGAAGCCATAAAGAAGATACTTGAGAATGATACTAATTCCTTATGGCTAAAACAGATGATGCACATACTGTTGTTTTTGAAGGGGAGATCCACGTCCTCTGGGCCTTTTGATCTGTAGATATTTGAGCATAAATCTTGCTCTATACTCTGTCGCTCAGCTTGGTTTTGCTGAGTTTTTACCAAGGAGTCTGGTCTTGGACTGATGCAAGGTAGAGTCTCTATCTCATCTGACTCATTCAGTGTTCTTTGGGCACGGGGACTGTCTGTTTGTCCAATGGATGTTGTGGGCTGGGACTGTTCTGTTCTGTGTCCCATACATACTACTCAAGAAAAAAAAAGTATACAGTTAAATACTAGTAATTCCTATGATGAAAAAAACACCAATTAAAGAAACAAGAAATAGTTTACCTGGAGTGTTCTCACATCTGCATGGTTTTGCAGTCATGACTGTTCTCTGACTTTCATGATGGCATGTGTCTTGAATAAGAAGCAAAGTCTGTGTTTGTTCCTCAGATTCCCATGCTGCTAATTCCGTACTGCATATTCCAGTGGTTTGAAGGGGACTTTCAGAGTCAGGCTGGCTGGGTTTGTTGTCTGGAGGTGATTGAATATGTGAGAGGACATCAGATGATTGGGAAATGTCATGGACAGGCTGTGACTCCTGAATGGGGGTGGAGAGATCTTCCTCCTGGACAACTGTGGATGAACATGTGGGAGAGACCCTGTCTTGTTCTGAGCTGTCCACCCTGAGGGGTGAACTGCCCCCTACGTGATTGTCGTTGATGTCTCTTGTGCTTTCTGTCAAACTTAATCTGCTCAAAGAACTGTCTGAAAGTACTTTCTGCTCATCTGGCCTTGTAAGGTCTGTTGTCTGAGTTGCAACCACTGGTTCTGTATGAACAGACTCATTTGGATCAATACAGCTAGGGTCAGGAGAGTGAAAAATTGATTGTTCTGGTGTTTGAACAGGTTCAGTGTTCTCTGGTATAGAGACATCCTCTTTATGCTGAGTTTCACCAAATTCCTCTCTCACTGAACATATATCAAAGCTTGCCACTTGATTACCTGTAGTCTCTATTTCCTTTTCTTGGCACTGGATCTGTTCATTATCCATTGAGGCTAAAGCTGCAATGTTGGTTTTAAGGGGATCAATTACCTTTGGTTCTGTGGCATGACCTGAATTAGCATTCTGTGCTGTTTTTGGTGTTGCCTCATCACTCTCAGCTTGACAAAGACCTGATTTATGTGAATCACCATCAAGCTTTTTGTTCTGCTCCAGAAATGAAACAGTCTCTGTAAAATCTTGTGCCTCACTCTTTTGACCTGTTTTTGACCCATTTTCCCCCCTCTCATCTGAGTCAAATTTATCTTTCTCCTGATCCTGAGGGCCAGTTGTAGTCTCTTGTTCAAGTTGTCTGTCAGCGCTTTTAGATTCATCATTTACAGTTTCATTTTTGATGTTTCCTCTTAATTGAATTACTTTCTCCCCCATAACCTCATTTGAAGCCCCATCATTTGAATTTGATGTCTCTTTATGTGAGACAGAACTCTGTTGGAGAACTGCTGTTTCTAAGGAGTCCACAGTCTTTAAATCAGTTGGTTTCTTTCTGAATGTGAAGGTGCCAAATGATCCTCCTTGCAAGTTGAATGCAAGCTTGTTTTGCGAGACAGAGTTGGTGTTTGTTTGGGTAATTTGTTGAGAATTTGAATGATCCTGGTTTGAAACTGCACCAAGATGATCTGATTGGGTAGAAATTAGTGTTTTTGAAGAAGATCCACAGAGATCAATGTGTTCCGTGGAAATGGCTGATGTTAATGAGACTTTATCAGGTTCTTGACAAGATTCCAGATCCTGAGGCTGTTCTGAAGTTTTTTCTGTTGAGTCTGTTGAAGTTTTTTCAGCATTTTCCTTCCTTAATGTGTCTGAAGATAAATCCTCTGGAATGTTGAAGTCTGTATTTGGAGTTTGATCTTTTACATCTTTTCCATCATCTGAAAGCATATTCAATGCAAGTTCTGATGTACCACTAAGAATTAGGGGTGTGCAAGTTTTTTCTGGATCATTCCACGATGACACCAGACCCTTATCAGAACTGCAATGTATGATCGGATTGCTATCTGGATTTTGAAGGTTATTTGCATCATCCTCACCCCCTCCAGCCTCTGAAAGATCTTGGATCGATCTCCAGCTGGCAATGTTTGACTCAACCACACCAACATCAATGTCTGCCATCTTCTCTTGGAGGTCACAATATCGGTTGTTGTCCTCATCATCACCTATTATGTCTTCTCCAGCCTCAATGTTATGAGCGACAGACAAACCCTTACTGTGCACTGATCTTGCTATTTCACACATGAGCAGATTTTCAGCTTCAAAGTCACAGCATTCACCTAAAGACAAGGGATCCCTTGGTGTCCAGCTCTCAGTGTAAAGTTCCCTTTCTGTAATGCTGCTCTCAGAGTTCTCTTTCTTTGGAGAAATAACAAGTCTGCTGTATGTGGAGCAGGACATATTTTGAGAGCTATGGTTTACATCATTGCTAGGCTGATTCTCTGTCAGATTATCTTGATTCATAGAACGTTCAAATGGTAAAACATCAGCTGAAGTTAAGTTATCTGGCACCTCACACAGTTCAGGATAGGCACAAACTGGAATGTTTGTGGGGCTGCAGTCATCAAGGTATGTTAGTTGGGGGACTCCCTTATTTAGGTCATTGGTTGCAGTTTCAGCTAGCTGCAGTGATGTGTCCATCAAGTCCATGCTATTTCCATTTTTTTGATCCAGTTCCTGGCTATCACCTATATTAGCCTCATAGCACACGTCAGCAGCTGTAGCACCTGCCACACAGGAATCATTTGTACCATGAGTTTGTTTTACTTTGTCTTGATCAACAGATGATGTTGGATTATCTGTGGGGATCTGCTGTCCTTTCTCTGATGTTACCATGACTGTTGAGGGATCTGTACTCTGTTTGCCTTGCTCATCCATTGTTTTGATCTGTATAGTCAATCCTTTTGAAAGCTCACCCTTAAGCAACTTTGTATCTGAAATTTGTTGTGCAATTACACTTTCATCATGAACATTGCAGTCTGCCAGATTCCCTTGCAATTCTACATGTAGGAGCTCAGATGATTCGGAGGATATCTCCATTTCACTCTCACTGCCAGAGGATTCAGGTTTTGCATGGCTTACTGACTGCACGGGTTCATCTGGCCCAGGGAACTGTTGGGAGAGTTCAGCATGCTTTTCTGTGCAGTACAGATGGTCATCTTCATCCCCGTTATAAGACGTGGAATCAATTGACTCCTCAGTGTCATCTGGATAAGCAAAGGACTCATCTACACCCTCGTTTATTGAGTTCTCTGAAAGGGAATTTAGAAAAGATGCAGAGGTGTCGTCTTCATTTGGGTCTTCCACTCCTCTTTCACCCCTCAAAGCTGCCTCAGCTTTCTGCTCAGCATCATTGTCATTATTCACATCTTCATCGTCACATTCATCTTCGTCATCCTCATCATCATACTCATCTACATCGGCTTCCTCTTCTCCAGCAGCATATGCATCCACATCATTCCCCTGCTCATCATCTGTGGGGAACAGGGTTATATCCATGGAATCTGCCTGGAATATCAGGCTTCCATGGAAAGGCAACATAGAAGCAGGAATCATTGCATCACTCTCTGGCCCATCCTCCCTAGAGTAGCCATGGAACAGAGGAACAGAGGATCCTATCTCAAGATATACACTATTACTGTCTACGTCTACAGTCTCTGGAGAGTGGGTGACAGGGGTTTTGTTCTCTCCATCAAGTGCAGAAGTTGCATTATCCTCTGGTGTTAGAAGAGGATCCAAGCTCATAGATGGCTCTGAGAAACAGGCATTAAAATTCATTTCAAGACTGTGATGTGGATCATTAAAGCTTTGAGTTGCATCAGGGTTTCTCTGGAAATTTCTAGGCCTAAGAGAGCCCTCAGGCATCACTGTGTCCTGTTGGTAGTCTGTGTTTTTCTTGCTGCTGCTGCTGCTCTCTTGTATAGAAACATGTTCTGTCACCCAGTGAGGCCTACATGTGTCTCTTGTTAGTGTATCCACCTCACAGGCCACATCTTCCAGCAACTCTGGCATATCAGGTTTACCCAGGCAAGCATCTCTCTCATTACCAGTTCGCTCATCTCCGAGCTCATCGCCTATCTCTGAGAGGGACTCCACGTAGCAAGCAGGAGCTTCTTGCAACTCTGTCTCAGCTGTTAAGTTTGGGGAGCAGGAGTGGGAGGTGCTGGAGGTGTATGAAGTCCAGCTGCCTCCCTCAGCAGTCATGTAGGAGCCAGAGGGAGAGGTAGGAGGGGAGCACAGATCAGACTCATCAGTTGGAGAACCCGGACTTTGGCTTGGGCTCCCTGGGCGCCATTGTTGCTTGAGATGTGAGCAATAAGCCATCTTAATGGGAGTGGAAGGGGCTGTATAGTAGCGATCAGGATCTAGTCCTGGAAGGACACCAATGCGTTGTGGGTCAACAACATAGGGAGGCTCGGAAAATGACAAGGAAGGCACTTCACCCTGAGATAAAGACAGTGGCTCTCCCTCATTGTCTGGGAAAAGAGTACTGCTGTCTGTCAATTCGGCATCTCCCACTTTGGACTCTAGGACTTGACATTCAAGTGTCTGACTTATGGTTTTCTCCTGTTCTGGGACTGAAGTCAAACTCTTACCCTGATCTACAATAGAACTCACCTGACCAGTGTCTAGTTTTGCTTTTTCATCCAGCCCAATATGACCTTTCTTGAAGGGTTCTGAGGGCTGGTGTCCTGAACTAGACATTTCTTGACCTATCTGTTTTCCTAGCAGCATTCCACTCTGTGTCTCCATGTTTCTCAGCAACGCCTCTTGCCCCATTACCACCCTTGAGTCCATGGTCTCTGGCTCTTGAAAGTCACTTTCTATTTCTGATCCAGTCAGGACTTTGATCCGTTCCATTTTCATAGGACCTCGTCTGTAGGCTCCTCTACCAAACCGCCCCATTGGTCGGCCGATAGTTCCAGAATGCCCTTCTAAGTCAAAACTTGCACCCTCAGGCTGTGGGCGAGGAGAAGTGGTTGGTTTGGCCATTACCAGACGGGGTCCAAAAGGAGTAGATAGTGGGGAGAGTTTTGGAGGGCTGCTGGGAGAAGGACTGGAGGCACTGTCTGTTGGAGTTGAGGCTGAAGAGCTGGATGTTTGACCAGAGAAATCTAAAAGATTGGATGAAAAAGAATTATTACATTTAGTTGCATAAATGAAAATATGCATAGATTTAATTTTGAATTTGACACATTTCTGCATGAATATTTTTTGGCAAAGAAAGTCTTTGTTCGTCTTTTCAAACAAAGTCTTTGAAAATCTTTCTTTGAAAATGCCTCATAAAATCACTTCAAACTGTACGCAGCCAGCTGATCTTTTTTTTAATCCATCTATGTTGCCCCAAACATGAATCTTCTCTTAGTAGTGCCACTTAAATGTCACTGTTTGAAATATTCAATACAGTATTGCAAAGGTCATCTGAACTGCAGTTATAAAGTGTTTTAAAGTGGACTGTATGCAATAAATCCAGCAAAACAAATTAATTCCAGTTTTATAAGGTAATGACAACTAGCAGCTCTATCCAAAAGTAGAGTAATGTAGAGTGGGATAAAATTACAGGCCAAAAAATACTTAAGTTGTGATGGAGAGTCATTTGGTATCAGTGTTTCTATATAAGCTTTTCCACTAAGATTTATCAAACTTAAAGATATCATGATTAAACTATTTTAATTGTATTCAGGACAGAGAGGGTTTTTTGGTGGGGGTGTGATGAGGCCTGAATTGTCAGCCCCATGGGGAGCATTTTAATGTCTGTGGAGTAATTGGACGTCTTTGGGAACCAAAGCTCTTTTTTGCCTGCATGGCGAACTCAGAGTGACAGCATGGATTTTAAAAAGAGCAAAATAAGCAGCAGTGTCAGCAGAAATCTCTTTTTTCCTCTCTAGATTTCTAACACCACCGCATGCACACATTATGTATTTACATGAAATGGTAGAAAAGTAAAAAAAAAAAAAAAAAAAAAAAGAATAGGAAAGCCTGCTGCTAGGAAACCCTGCTGAAAAATCCAGCATAAACCAGCATGAATTCCATGCTAGTTTATGCTGCTTAGAGCTGATATAGCGATGGTCTAGCTGGTGGACCAACATAATCATGCTGTTCTCAAGTAAAATTGAGTTGGTGTAGTTTGTCCGCCAGCACTTTTGCTTCCAATGCTGGGGACCAGTAACCAGCATCTCATACTAGTCCCACCGTGCAAAACATACCTTATGTTGGTGACCAACAATGCTTGATTTTTCAAGGACGTGTAAGTGTGAGTACATGTACACAGATGACTGAATGAGAAAACTGTTTAAAAATATCTTAACACTTTGTTAAACAGCATGCAAATATCAGCTGTCCTAGCTGCAACAGGCAGATATACAGGCAGTGATAGCTCATTACACTCAACCAGTGCATAGCATTCAGTGCATTGCATTTGTATGTGATGAATTTTTCGAACATGATTCGCACAGAGTAGTTCCTGTCAGGTCTTCACCCACATCACTTATTATCTGACAGGTTTGTCTGTGGCAAAATGGAGCCGTTATTAGATTTCTTCCTTCTCGCTTCAATCTCCTAAATTCTCCCAGCATTACAATAACCTTCCAATAGACTAAATGTGGATTATCACCACAACCTCCTTTTGTTGACTTTTTCACACTGATACACTGTCACTAATGTCATCTTCTCAGTTTCTTTCCTTGACAATATGTTCAAAATATATTGTTTACAAAAGCATATGTAGTGATTTTGATTTTAAAAATATACCACTGGTGTGTTGCTGGGAGTTCTGAGAGAAAGATTTTCTAAGTTTGTCCTTGCAACATCAAAGACGTAACATGCAAGCAAATTAACCTGAGCACTCAAACAACACTCAAAGTCATAGTTGCAGACCTAAATAATAATATAGGCCTGCTGTTATATACACACAAGCACACTTCCTGTTTTTGTGTGCTTGGTTATTCCCTGTTTTTCCTTTCTCATTTGTCCATTGTCTTCTTTGCCCTTCTCATCATGCGTATCACTCTCTTCGATCCTCTCTCTCTCTCTCTTGATTTCTCTCTCTGTATCACCATCTTATCCCCTCCCACTTGTCTCTGCTTTTGTGTCCTAAAAACATCACCACAGGCCAGATCTATCTTATTGGGCAATAATAATCTGTATCATTGTGTCTACACATCACCTAAACCATTTGAGCTAAATTGCGCATTTGTGTGCATACTTGACAGTGTGTTTGTGTGAGACTATAGGCTAATTGTTCTGCTTAGTCACGATTAAAAAAGATAACGTCACGCCTTCTGTTTTCTGCACAAGGCAGCACTGTTTTGGAGCTGTATGCAAAGAGATCGTTGTGTGAGAGTGTTCACAAGTGAGAGGGGCCTTTGTTGCCTCAAAACGTCATTTGCAGAGCAAAATCAGTTGTGGGGGAAAGGCAGAATTGTTTTTTTTTTTTTGTGGGTTTCCAGAGCAAGTTTTGCACAATTTGTCCTACTCCAAGTTACACCTGCTTGAGGCCCTCCTCAAATAAAACAACAGATGCCGTTATGTTTGTATGTGTGTGTTTGACCTCTTTCTTGAGTGCCCTTCGCTCTCAGACCCCCGCTGCATGCCAGGCAGGATGAGCAGGTGGTGCTAAAGTTCACCTCTTTGGATCCAAAATCTAAAATCTGTGATTTTACTTGTATACATGAACTGGAACAATGGAAGTGAGTAGGAATTATCAACCAAATTCCGAATACAGTTTAAAATGCCATGCTGTTCCATTGAACACACTTGCATAATACTGCAAGTCCTGTTAGGAATATATGATGCAAGAGGGGCATTGCTTTCAATAGACATCAAACATTAACTTCTATTCACTGACGTAACAATTATTATGCATTGTTTAGATTTAAAACAAAAATGGTAATGAGGCTTCATAAAGCAGTGGCTGACTGAACAATGCATCATCCTTAGAGACAAGTGAATCTAAATGATGAAACTTCCCTGTTATCTTAACAATAGATTCCCCAATGGCAGGTCTCTTGTGTCAGCTGCAATATGCTACTTGTCTGCAATATGCTACTTGTCTGCAATATGCTACTTGTCAACAAATTCAAATAAGGCTTTGATAATATTTTCATTGCTAAAATCTTTCAAGTTTCAAAGTTGGTTATATGTATGGAACTGGCCTTGTTAACACACATTAACCCCAATTGTCTGATCATCTAATGGCTGACCTATCTGATTCTTTGGTATGTGCTTGTGATGTAATTGAGAGGGACTGAATAGAAGCAGGCCAAGCAAACCCGATCAACATCCACTCAGCTTATCTAGCTCTTACACTCTGCCAACACATTATTCAATTAAAGAACATCTCTGGTACTTTCACAGTGCCTTTAAATATTCAGTAGCAGCTCAATAACAATGAAATGTGAATAAACAGATAAATCAGAAATGGAAAGCACTTGCTTTTGTAACAAAAGTGTATGTTATAGCTGACACGCTGATTCTTTTCTAAGCACAAAAAATAATATTAAATAAATTTTAATGCTGACAATAGAAATTATACACAGAATTGCACCATCGCCAGGTAGGCCTAAAAAATTGCTGTCATATTCCACACTGCTATTCAATACCACACCCTTATCAACACTAAACACAACCATTATTGTCCCATCGTGCCTCGTACTGTTTCGTGATGCCCAGTTCAACACATTTCTGATTTAGAGTCAGAGTTGACCGAGACAACTACAGATTTTATGAGCACGCTGTCCCCGGTTTCCTTTCTTCTTATTAATTCAGTCATCTAAAGATAGCGCCGACAAACTGTCACACATGAGGGTTCTCTTTTTAGGGCAATCTTTCCACTCATTCAAACACACGTCCGTCTGTATGCTTACTGGAAAATTCCATGCCTTTTTGCAGATTGTACTTTCTTTGCTAATTAATCAACGTTGAAGGTGATAAGCATCTGTTTAAGCACACTAACTTTGGTGCATTCACTGCACCAAGACAATTAACTTTACTGATTGGTGACAAATCAAGGACCATGTGCCCAAAATGTCACCACCTACCATTATCATACAAATAGAATGACAAATACTGTTTACGTTAAAGCTTGGTTTAATGTATTTCAAATACACACAAATTCAGGAAAGTCAACTGTCTTTTGAGATGATGTTATTTATTATTTTTCATACATAATTGCCTCGATAAATAGACAAACAAACAAATAGCATCAATATCTTATTTCAAAGTAACATGTTACATCAGATCAGTGTTATTTCATGCAGGCATCTTATGGACACCTATGCACTTGTCCTAAACAGCCTTGATTCCAACTGATGTTGGGGTCCTGAGAGTGATGCTGTGTCATGCTCTTGTAATTGCAGGCAGGAAGGAGGAGTGTGTGTGTGTGTGTGTCTGTGTGTGTGTGTGTGTGTGTGTGTGTGTGTGTGTACTACAACCACTTAACGCACACAATGCTCTTTTCGGACAATGCTGGATGATGATTCTGGGTGCGGCTAGACTTGTTTTTGATTTCTGGCTCAATATCCAAGCAGATAATTATATTAGACACATGCTTTCAGCTGAGCATCCTTCATGTACTCCTACTCCTTCCACTTATGTCCTTCTCTGTACCTTATGTAGCATGCAGTGAGATGGTGTACATTTGCTTACCTGGTCCTGGCAGCTCTGATTGTGGGTCTCCAGAGTCCAGAAGGCCCTGCGTGGGGCCGCTCCGATGTGCTGTCTCACCGGGCATATCCGTGTGGCACAGCCTCTGACGCACTGCCTAAAAAACAGGAGCTAGCAAACCAAGGACAGAGAAAACGAGTATAGGATGTTCTCTCCTCAGCGCAAAGATACAGATCCGTGTTAACTGCGTGTGCATTTATGTCAGTGTGCATGTGAGAAAGAGAGAGAGGGGCTGCAGAGACACGCCGGTAAGAGCATGGGAAATCTGAGTGTGAGCTGCAGTATTCTCTCTGATTACTAGAACGCCCGCCCCATTCGGACTCTCTGTCGCTCTCATTACCCCTCCCTTCCTTACTGCTGTGCTGCCTCCTAACCTCACTCTCCCCCTCCCTCTCTCTCTTTCTCTCCTTTCTTCATGCTCTCCCTTCAGCAAGTGGGTCTTGGACAATGATGTCAGCAGATTTCTGTATCTCTTGGAGGCTGGGGGATAGTAATACAAAACACAGCAGGCAAACAGATAGAGATGCTGTGCGCTGAAAATAAAATCTAATCTAATAACCACGCTAGAAAGAAAAAACATGTAAACCAGCATAAGCTGGTTGGTTTTAGCTAGTTTAAGCTGGTCTTCCAGCTTTGCTTAGATGGTGTTTAGCTGGTTTAGTGTAAAAAAATAAATCCCTCTAAAACCATCAAAACAGACCTGTTGGGAGATGGTTAAAACCCCCATGGAATCAAAACTGAAATGGAATACTGCAGTGTTTGTAGCTAAATGATTCATCCGTGCACATCATTATTTTTTTTAATCCATGTGCCCTCGTAATCTTTAATCAAAATTATTGACGTCGCCCTCTCTTCTCCAATAATGTGTGAACCAACATAACCTATCATTTACATGAGATTGCAGCAATTAGCAATCTCATATAATGATCAAATCAATGATCAAGTCCATTTTCAGAACATTTTTTCTCATTCAAGAAGCCATTTCACTTGGATATATAGATAGAAGAGAAGATTGCAGTTTCCATTTCATGATGACTTTAAAGTTGCCATGAAACAGAAGTTGCGATAGTCTTTTCTCCCCTATTGTGATGTACATCCGTGTGAAACAGCTTCTCGAAAAAAAAAATATATATAGGATGGGACTTGATTTTGGCCATCGGGAATTACATGATGCAGTTACATGATAGCAATACAGAGAAACAATAGAATCTCATTCTCCACTTCCCCCTCTCTTTTAGGAGTGTACAACATGCAACTCGCTCCACAGGGAGCATGGCATTAGTGAATTTTTTTTTAAAAAAGTTTGCCCCATGCAGGCACAGATGTGTGTTAGAGTTTGACAGGTTGTTAGAGTGAGATGCTGTAACTAGAATATATTGTGCTGAATGATGTGTTATGTCGATAATACCGATAATGAATTTATAAAACAGTTTTGGAGTATCTTAAAATGACAAAAAAGTAAGAGGTGGTAGAAATACGCTTTTTGTGTTTCAAATCAACAAGAGATGAAAACCACATCTTTAAAAATCAATGAAACTGAGCTTCATGAAAGTAAGAGTGAGGGATACTGCAGTAAATTTAGCTACAGCACAGGGCTACGTTTCCACGGCAACTGTGGGGGAGAACTCATGGATGCTTTAGAAAGGGAATCCAATATTCAGCATGTTCCAGCACTGGCAAGACTTGGGGACTTTCCTGAGTTTTTCTTCTCTTCTGCCATTCACTTTCTTTATCAAACATCCAGATCTTTCACTGGAATTTTAGGGAACTGGATAGCTTTCTTTATGATTGGAACAGTCAGACAATGATAAGGTACTTATTCACTTCTCTCAATACAATTATGTATATTAAAAGTGAGTGAAAAAGAAGAGAGACAGATACAAAAAGATGGCTCTCTAACTTGAATAAATCCAGTGAGAAAGTGTCACAGGTTTTCTTAGTAAAATTAGACACTACATGGTAAAAATTATGTTCATTTGTGCTTTTTGAATGTTTACTTTCAAAACCACGTGGATTAATAGGGAGTTGGTTCTGCCGTTTCTGCTATTTTTTAACAATTTTGGGCAGGGCAGTCAAGTTCTTTGACACCAGACTCAATAAAACATTCTAAAAGGTTTGAAATCGGTCCTGATATTAAATAAACAGAATGAGAAATTAATGATGAGGAAGAGTAACTATTCATGACCTACCCTATAGCCTGCAGAGAGGTCAGCATTCTTCATTCTTCAAGGCTCTTCATAGGGGCCCCTGCATAATGCAGTCTGACTGAGCGAACCCATGCTGGGGTCAACCTGCCCTTCAAGATAAGGAAGATAGAAGGACAAAAACAATAAACTTGTTTTCTCGTCCACTGATGTCACTCATTGCCTGGCCATAAAAAACATGCAGTAAAAGCCCTTACAAAAAAATCATTAAAAAGCTCATTAATGCCATATCATCAGCCAAAGCTACCTTCAAATAAATAAATGAATAATGAAGTAGCCTAAATAATTCAGAGTTCTATTTTTTCATAATAATTTAATTTGGCTACACTATGGCTATCACTACTTCTCATTATAATATAAATGTATAATAAATATGAAACTAAATTACTTATCACCTCATCAAGACACACATGAGCAGTCACTCTGCAGTTCATCATTGTCCACTGAACCACTTACCTGTCTACTTGCCTATATGAATCTTACCTGTGCGATCCTCTTCACCCATCTTCAGTCTTCAGTCATCTGCTTCAGTCATCTGGTCCACCATCTCATCTGGAACAGATAAGACTGTTATTCTCTGCTATTACAACTACAATTATCCAATTCCCCAAATCCTTCACATTCCTGAACATCGGGACCATCTCATCTGCTCCAGAATGCTCTCCAGCGTCCACTCCAGCCTCTGACAAGAGTCCAGTAGAATCCTAATGTCTCGGATGCTTTTAAAGGGTTAGTGAACCCAAAAATGAAAATTCTGTAATTAATTACTCGCCTCCGTGTCGTTCCAAATCCGTAAGACTTTCATTTATCTTCGGAACACAAATGAAGATCTTTTTAATGAAATATAAGAGCTTTCTATACCTCTATTGACAGCTTACGCAACTAGCACTATTCAAATGCATTTTTGACTACCTCTGAAAGTGGTCAAAAGTGGACAAGCTCAAATCTTTTTAGACCCAGTTTACACCTGTATTTAAGGTCATCCACTTGTGATCCGATCGATGAAAATGCTTCTTAATACCAGGTGTAAATAGTGACTTAGTTGAACCGGCTCAAACTGTCCTTTTTGAGTAGGATATGACCGAAAAGCTGACTTTCAACTTTGCCTTTCAACTCTGATTCTGATTTTAACTCGGTCTTACTCCGACTGCCTACAACGACAAGTATTATTAAGTTAAACTAATAACTTTAATAACTCTAAATATTCATAAAAATGCATTTTAAATAAAAGAAAAAAGTGGAGGTATGTGAATTTATACTTTGGTCTGAAACAAAGCCAGACAGCTTGTTTTCCTAAAATCAGGACAAATGTCATTGCCCATGTGCAGTTTATTGTTTAAGCACCTGTTTTTTACATTTTGTTTATGCTGCTGGTTGTTTAATAATGACAGACACTTGTAAATGCCAGAATAGGGACAAAAAATAAAAACACAAAATGACTAAAATGCCCATTTGTTAATGAGGTCTCTTTTTCCTTATTTATTTATTATTATTGTTAATAACCTTTTTTTTTTTTTTTTTTTTTTTTTTTTACAAAACACTAAAAGTAAAAGACTAGGCCTAACTCAAGTCCCGGTACCTTCAAATTTCAAAAGTAACACAGAAACAAACCTCTGTAGTTTTTTGTAAATGTTTTATTAACTAGGCCTAACTTACTGTAACGTAAACTCAATACAGGTCCTCTGTAATCCTCGGCATAAAAACAAATTACAGTACACAATTTATCTCAACAAATTAAAATCTAATCTGCATGCACAATAAACTCAAATTTATTTACTGTTTTAATAAAATGTTATTTAATAATAGTAGTCATAATAAGAATATTCCCAGTACGTGCCTTGATGGTTGAACTGGCTGATATTCGGTTCTTTTTGAGTCGGACGTGCTACTTCGGCTGTGCGTCTTGCGTCATCAACCCGGAACTAAAGTTCGATTCAATTCGATTAGTGATAAGAACGATTCGTTCAAGAATACACTTAACCAAATTTGAAAATGTTGCATTATACACTAACAAAGTGGTGTTTATTTTAAAGAAATATAGAACAAATACTTTCAAAGCATCGTTTAGGCTCCAAATTATAATACAACAGATAATATGTCCAAAATTATGACCAATGGGGAAAATGTTCAGTTGATGAACTACACCTGTGGTTGCTCTGCTGTGAACTTGACTTCGGTTTTAAGGTAAAATACACTGCATATATCTGAGCAAACATCAGACAATTTTATTGTTAATTGATAGTCAGCTCATTGTTAAAAACACGTTTATTAGATTCACATCCATATCAAGACGTTTGCTTAGCACCACAGCAAACCAAACCTCAGTGTCTGTTGATGAAATCTTAAATCATCGTAAATGATACAAAAATACATTAAGACCAATTTCACATTTCATCAGAATGTTATGCTCATTACACAAAACATTTTGAGACATTGAACATCACAGCATGACTACAGAGAGCCAGCCAACATTAGCACACCACGTTCGGCATAATACAACAATGAGTCATGATATGCTCTTTGATAAAAATACGAGATTAGTTTTATTGATACACTACACATTGCAAACACCGAGGTGCTTGAGGTGAAAGTCTTAGTGGAAACATCCATTCTCTGCACAAAATCTTTCAAGAGAAAGGTCCACTTAGACTGACCAGAGAACATAACTTCAGGCTTACCTGACAGCAAATAACAGGTCTGCAAGTTGCAACTAGGTCTAAATATACCAGAGTGCAATGATGGCCTTTCCAAAATAAATATTTTAGGCAAAAATTGTCATCCAATATGTATTCTTACATACTACCATGTTTTAAATATATTTAAATCACAAACATATTTGCAAATGTACATATATCAGGTGAGGCAAATAGAATTGGTATCTTTCAACTTTTTCTTTTTTATTAATCAGCAATAATATAGTGGTGCTGTCTAAGTGTAATTAAAGTATCTTTAAGTACAGAACTTAGTCCTTTTCTCCACAAATTTTCCATCCTAACAACTGTCTCCTTGGGAACAAGGAAAGCCCCATGTGTTGTCTAGGCAACCACATCAAAAACGGAAGGTGTATGTATTTATTAAAAGAAGCAGACAGTGTGAATGGCCAGTTGTTTTTGAAGATGTGGAGGATTCATAAAAAACTCTAATAATTTAGTGTGGTTGATGCAGAGTTGTTTGCCCTGTGGCGAACATTGCTTATGCCCTTCAGATCAGTCTTTCATTTCACTTTCATTTCACAACATATGCCTAGCTCTTTGGCTCAGCGGATACACGACTCTGTTTCCGAGCATCCGCTGATTTCTGGAGGCTCCGCTTTCTGTTCCTGCAGAGATGGATCACAGCTCCCAGTCACATTTGATTTCCACTCTGATGTTTAGGTGGATCATGGAACTTGAGGATGCTGTGTGTGTGTTGTACTCAATATCTGTATCCTTCCTTCACCTGTCTTGTATTGTCTGGCCCTGTTGATGTCTATAAGCTGCCTGTGTCAAAAGCATTTAAAGTTATTGACAGGCTTGATAGCTCACTTAGCCATGTCTTCAGCCACTGCCTTCCCTAATTTGTCTTTCAAGTAAGCCACTTTTTTCCAATCAGACTTCAGCTCCAGCCATTCAAAGTACGGCACCTGTAGGGGGACATATAAGAAGTGAGGTTGTGACAAATCAATAGGCTTGAGATTGTTTTTGTTTGGCAAATTTTCACAGACAAAATAAGAGTAATTTCAATAGGAATCCATGCAATGTGGAATTTTGCATGAGGGCGAAAGATTTCCCCATGCAGACTTCGCAACAGGTTCAAGTTGGTCATGAATATTCATTGCATTGTCCAACAGAATTCTGCTCGGTTTGAAAGCAACTTCTGTGTAAACTGTGCTTTATACTTCGCTACACAATTAAAAATAGACAATGGATGAATTTTGCTGGAATTTTGGTAATGTGACTACAAAATCAATCTCAGAAAACTGAAAATGGAGAAGGGTTACAAACTCTTGCCTTTAAAAATGGCTTGTGTCAGCTAGCGCATCAAATGGAAGGAGCATTATGTCAGCCTTGTGCTCAGTTGGAAGTCAAGACGAGTCCAGCCAACTCTATTAAACTGTACCCCAGGAGGCAGAGGGCTAACAGGATTGGCCTACATGCTGCAGACAGAGCCTGAGTCCTTTTGCGCAGTTCTGTCTTTACTGCCGCTATTTATAACCAAAATTTAAGGGGGACTGCTTGCCATATAATAGCTATAACATTAAGAATAGAGATAACCAGGCTAACAACACCGTGCTTCTCCTTTAAAAAGGATAGAACTTTTTTTGGATCATATAAGAACTGTTATTGTGAGTTGGAAGACCAACAGTAAATGATGTACAGCTAATCCTGGCCACCTAACCCCTAATGCCCATGTAACATCCCTAATTAAAGTATGTTTAGAAAATTTGCTTATTTTTGTTACATTAAACTCGCCATGAAATCAAAATTGAAGTTTTTCGACTTCTAGTATAAATATGTTAGCCTTACTGTTGTCTATAAGCTAGCGTGCTCCAAAACAATGACAAAATTCGCATTTAGCAGATTTAAACATTCAGATCTTACAGTCTTGTAAGATCTAACGGTTTTGATGACATCACCCTGCACTTCAGCTCCTCTGTAGATTTTCTGACCAGCCGAATTCTCTCTAAAATCTAAAATGTCCCGCCCCCTACATTATAAATAGATGATGAAGCTGCGGCTAAAATCGGTCACTTCTTTTCAATTGCACAATTACTATTTTCTAAATAGTCCACTATACAGGGGATAAGGAACGATTCAGACAGTGTAAATATGCCTTCCATTGAGGCGAATTAAGTCTGGTTTCACGTTAGTGTCACGTGAACCGCCAGAGTGCACACATTCTGCTCTGATCCAGAGACATGATACCACAGAGCGGATGATATGCGTGAGTCGGCGCAGACCAAAAAAACGTATCGGACACATTTAAATTCTGCACAGAATGCTATATTTTAAAGCGATATGGAGGAGAAACAGTTAGAGATTAGAAGGAAACTGACGTTTTACCAAGCTCAACGGCTCTGGCCGAGCTGTGATATAAACTAAATGCAATTGGCTATTTCAAAAAAGGGAGAAGCTGTTCGATATGTCCCGCACTGTCTTCCTGCTTCAGTGGAAATTACGTCAATACATTGAATAATGCTGTGCGCTCTGACAGAGTATTTTATCTATCCAATAGAAAACAATTATAGAATTAGTTTGCTTACTATAAAAGCTAGAAGTGTTTTGAGGCCTACGTGACTGTAAGGGTTAGATGTATCTGAGAAGTTAGCTTGGCCTACTAAGCATATTTTCCTGGTAGTTTTCCACCAGACATCAAGTGGCTGTGAAATGAATAAGACCATTATTAAGGGTGTCACGTGAAGGCTTCTTGCCTCCGGGGAGTGTTGACTGTTTTAATACAATTTTTCATTTGGCCAATGGGAAAAGGGTTGACCATCAATTGGAAGAAGGCCCATGAGAGATTAAGTCAAAAGATGTACAGTAGTTGGCAGACGACCACGCTTACAAAGAAAATTACCTCTTACATAAGCAACACCTGCAGTTTAATTGGTGAAGTGACTGTGGTAAAAATGTTGGAGAGTACTTGGGAGACTCCAGGAAGAGAAAGGGAGGAGAGCACCTGTAAATGGGATCATGGAAATAACTGTAGGGGTGGATCTTACACTGTTTTAACAGATAAGAAAAATGTCTAAAACTGCCCTTGCTAGAGGGATTCAGATGTGGAGCTGGCATCTCACTTTGTTGCTTGTCAATAAAGTTAAACTCTTGGGACATGGAACTTCGATTCTGAGAGTTTTTCTTCGAGACCAGAACTGAAGAAATTTGAATTTGCCACAAGTTCCAAGGCACTTCAGTGGACTTTTAAACACTGATGACCTTGTAGTTCATAAAAGCTTGTTCACACCAGTGGGGTTAATGAAGGCTTTCTGAAGCGAAGCAATGCGTTTGTGTAAAAAAAAAAAATTCATATTTAACAAGTTATGAAGTAAAATATCTAGCTTCCGCCAGACCGCCTTCCATATTCAGCATATGAAGAAAGTGTAAAACTCTAGCAGTTCACAAAGCTTACGCTACGTCCTATGCCTTCCCTTAACTTACGGAAAAAAGTGTAACTGATGCGATGCCAAATATGAATATTTTTTTACACAAACGCATTGCATCGCTTCAAAAGGCCTTTATTAACCCCCCAGAGCCGTGTGGAGTACACGTTTATCATGGGTGGATGGAAGCACTTTCTTCAGCTCACACTCATGAACCCTGTTCACTGTCATTATAAAGCTCGGATGTGTCACAGGATATTTTTTAATATTTCTCCTATTATGTTCACCAGAAAGAAGAAAGTCATATACAGGGTTGGGAAGGTTACTTTTAGAATGTATTTCACTACAGATTACAAAATACATGCTTTAAAAAGTAATCAGTAACGTATTTCGTTACATTACTCAAGTTTAGTAACTTAATCTAAATACTTTGGAATACTTTGAAATACGTAACACAAAGGACCATATTAACTTGATGTTCTGTTTTAAGTTTATAACCTGTAAATAAAAATGACCTCTACCCATCAGGATTTGGTTTTCCACTCAATTGTATTTTTAACATCAGTTACAAAATATATATCTGCAATTTATTAGACATAACCTATGTGTTGGTAAAGAATTTCAAAATCTTGATAAATTAAGAAAATATGTTTCTTTTAACATCACATCCAAATATAATTACTATTGATATCTTTCCTAAATTATATTTGTAAAGATGTGCATCAGAGGGATAACAAAATATTAAATAAAATTAACAATATTGTTAATAATATAGGTTGTTTTATAGGTGTATAGTGTCGAATTGACACAGTGGTTTATATTGTTTTATTAACAAAGTTTGTTTGTAACATTTAGAATGTTTATAAAGAAAATGAAATGAAATTATCTACCCAATAATCTCAAGAGAAGGCCTATATTCAAAGCTGACTCATCTATGGTTTCTCAACAGTTTTTTGCATCTCTCCACCACCACATTTTATCGGTTTGGAAAAAAATATGATCATGATTTGTGTGAACTATCCCTAGTATAAATATGTTTATACTAATATTTAACCTTAGTGCACTGATAGCTGCATTAATATTATCCATATAAACAACAAACAGCGGAAAAAAAGTGATGCCACCTATTTTGATTTTTCATGGCCAATAGAAGTAAATTGGCCAATTCTGATACTGGTAGCAGATTTTTTTTAAAGCAAATTTATTTGTTGTTTATTTGTTCAAAAAATATGTGTAGCTCTTTAATATTATAGGCAAACACTGCAGTTTTATCACAGTCCCAACAAAGATGTTATGAACATGAGCATGATCAGTTGTTTTTCATTTAAATTATTGTATAATTTCAAGATTAACAGCAAAAACAGCATGGTCTGACTTTAGCTTTGTGAAATTATGCTACATTAGACACCTGCACTAAACAAAATCAGCAGATGGGCTGAATGACATGCAAATTCACTCTCTGACAGTAGGTGGCGCTTATGGAACAGCAGTGATATATCATTTCCATGGTTACCACTAAAACAGCACTGCGCCGGAGATAAGAGGAAAAGCCATAAAAACTTTTCTGAAGACAGTTCCCTTCAGAGATACATTCATATCAACCCCAATTTAATATTTATATTATTCTTCCTATATTTCACGAACAGTGAGCTTGTGCATGGTGCAGTATTTCCTCTGCTGGCGCGTCTGTTCTCTTTGTGTCCGTATTCAGCGTGTGCCTGTGTTAACGTCCTGTTGAGTGTTGACAGGCTTAGTAAATATTTCCTGAAATTTTGGGAAATTATTAAGCAGTTTGTTTGCAAGCCCGGAATAAAGACAGACCAAAATAAAAACTAAAAATTTATGTTAACCTTTTTGGACTAGGCTACTGCATCTCTATTTTTGATCAAGAACTCGAGTAAAGTTATACCATATACCTAAACATTTGGAGTGAATGATTAAGATTTAAAGTTTGTCTGTAAAGTACACCAAGAAATTGGCTTTATAAAACATCATTTAACGCATGATTAAGTGGATGTTAATTCTATGAGGATTTTGTGTTATTTTTCAAAGACCTAATAAATTCTTATAAATAGGCTATTAATCACAGGCTAACGACAACCATATAAAGCTCAACGCGTGAGTAAATAGGAAAATAAGGAGTAAATAAGGAAAATAACATTTTCAAAGACCAAGAACAGCTTATAGGCCTACCTCAAGATGCTTTTTCAGATGTTGAATCCTTTGAAGCCGATAGAAGTTTTGTTGCAGATAGACATAGCTTGCATTGCACTATGATGTTACTGTAGCGTTACGTCCTTTTTCATGTTTATATAAGTAAAACCTGTCTTTGAATTTCCACTAGAGAAATGCGTTATGCCATGTTTACCCGTCCATTTTTTTGCGTGCGATCTCATGTCTGCACTCTGCAGGTTTCTAATATCTGAACAGGCTGCGCACGTTTTTTTTTTTTTTTTTTTTTTTAAACAGAGTCGGAGAATCATCAACAATTGGCTCGTTAGTTACAAATCCTCAAACAGCTTATGTTAATAGCCTATTGAATGAAATAAATGACATTAAAATTCAAAGTAATCACTTTGGTAATCTAAAATACTTTTTGAATGTAACTGTAATTTGATTACCATCTATTTAAAATGTAACTGTAACGAAATAGTTACTCAAATTTTGTATTCTAAATACGTAACGTCGTTACATGTATTTCGTTACTCCCCAGCCCTGGTCATATACACCTATGATAGCTTGAGGGTGAGTAAAACTTGGGCTAATTTTAATTTGAAAGTGAACTAATCCTTTAATGATAAAGACACAGAAGTATGATATCACTGGAATCACTTTCAGAACATTTTAACCAGCTGATGAACATTCAAAATATTCACAGCCAATCAGAATCCTCTTAACTTTAAAGAGCTTGAGCTTATAATAAACAGTGTGTTGGCGTGAACACTAACATACAGTAATTATCATTATAGTTATTATTCTTGGTTTGAACAGGCCTTAATTCTACGAGAATAGTGATGTCCACACCACAGTGAACGATAATGACACAGGAACGACATTGTTGGAATCACGAACAGGCCTTAATACTTCAAATTAACTGAGATATGTTTTCATCTCCTATGCTTGTATTTAACTGTCTCACCTCCACCACTATAAACCCAGCCAGCTGTAGGTGGCGTTTCTGCATAGCAAAGCGACCCAGAAGATCCTTGCTCCTGAGACAGAAGTTAGGAAAGTCCCAAGACACAAATGCTATTCTGCAAATAGACACAAACACATTGACACAATCAGAAACCATCTCTGTATGTGAAATTAGGACAAAGCTTTCACTTTAACGCTCACCGTCGTGCCCCTGCAGGTAATGCATCAGGTCCACCGCCTCCAGGTAAATGAGGGGCTTTCAAGTTCTCCAAATCAATAGGCTTATTTTCTGAATCTACCACAAGTTCTCCATCTGTGGTGAACATATCAATCAACAGATTTGCAAATTAGCAGGAGGTTCTGTTGGACCTATGATGTTTGTTACCTTGTAGTTGCTACTCACCTATTGTCCAGCCATATACAGTTTTGACAGCAGTGCGGAGGGCCTGTGTCCGGCTGTTGGTCAGGCTCTGGAGGGCTGCGTGTAGGCTGCTCTGCAGAGGGGTGTTGGTCTCCACTTTCCCCTGGGGAGCTGGAAGCACCACAGCAGGGGATTTTATAGTGATTCCTAAAGGCTCCAGCTGAGCAAAAGTAGAGATATGCAGTAATTTCAGCCGATAGTTCTCAGTCCGATCCACAATGCCACCTGTTGGATGGGTGAGAAAAACTTTATCAAAATCACACACAAAAATGCATACAGACTTGAAATAAAGTGCACAGCTTGACAGCCTAGTATGTAAAAGAAGTGTGTGACGATTCTAGTTTGTTCTTTTGTGTTCCATAACAAGAGGATGAATAATGATGGTATTTTCATTTTTGGGTAAACTATTCCTTAAATTACACTACCATTCAAAGGTTTGAGGTTGATAAGATTTTTTAAATGTTTTTGGAAGACTTACGCTCACCAAGCCTGCATCAAAAATACAGTATTAACAGTACTATTATAGAATATTAAAACTGTTTGATGTTTTTGGCAGCAACTACATGCTGAGTTGGTGCATAATAAACATTTCTTATTATGAACAACATTGAAAACTTAATATTTTTGTGGAAAACGTGATTCTTTGATGACTAAAAACAGTTTTTTAGAAACATAAGTATTTTGTTATAATGTGACAGTCTTTTTTGTCACCTTTGATCAATTTAGTGCATTCTTGCTGAATAACAGTATTCATTTCTTTTAAAAATAACCTTAAAACTTCTGAAAGGTAGTGTAGTTTAGATCTGCTACAATCTGTCATGCAAGTAAAGACAGACATTGGACAATGCTCCTATACTGCCACCATGTGTTGCAAATGAGAACAGCAAATGATATTATTCATTTTGCTAAATGAAAACTGAGCAGTTTTCCCAAAATGGAGAGTATAGTCTTTTCTGAATATTTTTAGCACATTCATTCCTTCGCACCTGAAAGTTTCTTCTGAAAGTCATGCTTTGTAACTGAGGAGATGTAGTAAGGATTGGCCTGGTTCAGCACACACAGCGACCAGACCACATCTGTTTTCAGGAAGGGCTCTAAACTCTGAAAGGAACCTTCCAGAGCTTTGTGTACCTATAGCCACAAAACATATTACATACATACACAAAAAATAGACTGCATTGCAGTTAATCAAGGATAATAATACATTACCACTCTAATTGGTTACCTTTTGGTAAAACTCCTCTCCTCTGCCAAGTTGGAAGTTGAGTTTGGCAAAAGACATGAGGAGATTACAGACCTGCAGAGTGCTGTAGCTTTCACTATTATTTGCATAGTGCTGAAAAACAACAGAGAGGGGGAAAAGAATGAAAATGTGTGTATGTAGATGGAGAATGGTGAAGGAGAGAAGATTACATTCAAACAAAATAAAAGGTTGCCTTCAAGGAAAGTATAATTTACTTTGTGGTGCTGATTTGTTAGACTCTAACCTGAGCAAAGCCTTCAAACAGAGGCAGGTTGAGCCACTTGAGAAAGGCTAGAGACTTGGCACAGCGAGTGACGTCGAAGGAACTCAGTTCTGATAACCTAGGCAATAGCTCTGCCGCAATTCTCTGAAGCACCTGTGTCTGGTGAAAATTCAGCTTACCTTTTATTCAGAGAAAGATGAGAGAATAATTAGATTTTTACAGTTATTTATGGAAGTCTAGGGAAAACCCCAAGCTATGACAATTTCTCACTGACCATAAGTGTACGCGATGTCAAGCAGCAATGGTGTTTTCAGTTCAAAGGAGGCTTTTTGGTTCAGGTGGTATGAGAGAGCCCGTAACAAAGAAACGGCCCTCCTGTTATGAGAGGCCAGTGCTAATGCCACCCTCCGGATATCGTCTGCGCTAAAAGTCTCTGCCAACTCCAGAGCCTGGAAAGCACAAGATACAGTTCAGCGTTAGACAAGTAAGTAACAAGCCTAATACAACATAATGCAATTTCAGAAGTGTTCAAATATGTTTGGTTGGCTAGGTGGCTAAAGGTGTTTATGCGTGTGCACTCACTTTGTCCTCCAGTTTGTCCATAAGAGAGGGGGAGAAAAGCAAAGCACGGCCCATAAGAATGGTGATGGTACGACTGTCATTTAGCTCTGTCCAGCGCAGCTCCAGTTGTTTCAGCACTGTTTTGGTGAGTACTTCATTTTCATACCTATCACAACACAAACAACAACATTACAAGAACAAATCAGTTACCAACTGGACCAACTACAACATTGTGGCGACCAGGGCGGGCGAGAGCCGTGAGGGAACGGCGCAAGGCCGGTGGCACGAGTGTTAATGAGCTTCACCTGGGAGGCGCACCGGCCTCGAGTCCCTCACGGAGGAGCTCCGGGAGCATAAAAGGAGGAGCGACTACAGTGAAGGACGAGAGAGGACCAGGCCTGGACTTTATGTTATATTTTATTATGTTTGTGTGGCCGGCAGACGTCCGCGAGGGTCTGCCGGCATTACTTTCGTTTTGTTCTTTGTTTATTTTGGTATTAAAGTTTTGTTGAACGTTCGCCGGTTCCCGCCTCCTTCTTCCCACATCTACTAACCTCGTTACAAACATCAAGAACTAATTATTACAATTTAAAATACCTGTTTTCTATTTTATATATTTTTTAATATGTAATTTATTCATGTAATTATCACAGACAGTTCTCTCTCGAATCGATTCGGAGCTTAGTTTTTAACAGCAGATGGCACTACGCTCTTTAGAAACAACCGTTCTCTGCTTGCTTCCAGTTCCTTTACACACACAACATAAACCTAAAATAATTATTAATGAAGTTCGAAAAGGTTGAAGTGAATTAAAAGGGTGTTCACAGTGGGCTGTGTTTACATTAATCTTGTGTTATAAAAGCATTCTGAGGTGCAACAAGTATATTTAACCACTTACATGACAAACACATGCGCTGTGTCTCAATCAGCTCCCTAGTTCAGTAGTCAGGGCACTGACCAGGGAGTCGGCCATTTTAAGGGCTGTCTCATTCGCAGAATCCTTCCAGGGCACTGAAACGTTCGCTCCCTGAAAAGTCCCACAATGCACCGTGAAAACCAGGGAGCATCGATGCTCACTATGCTCCCTTAACGGAAGTTCTGAAGCGCGAAACTTGAATCACGTGAGCCAACTCACTACACATAACGATACGCGATAAATGTTTTTAAAAATACAAACCGTTATTTTATTATATTTCAGCATAAACATACATCGCTAGACAGGTAATGAACATAATCTAGCTAACACTTATAATTTATTCACGGCTGAAATGTTGCACGTCTAAGTAACAAGCAAATCATTAATCATAATGTAGTTTAAATAACATTACAAGTAATGCCAGAAAATATCAGCTCTCTTATTGTTCATAAATACCAGTAGTGATGTTGTACAATGAGGACGTTGTCACGTCACCGGAAATAGAGTAATAAGTGTCCCAATGTGTAGTGAACCAGCATCTTTTACTGTCCTTACCAGTGCCCGAATTCGTGTACACGATATGCTGATTCACGAGCTCGGGAGCTAGGGAACTGATTGAGAGACACCTTTTTTTTTACAGTCTATGAGAGACACCCATGATCGCTGTCCAGGACTCTTCTTTGTGAGCATTTGAGTGTGCGGTTAAAAAAATAGCCTAGAGCGCCATCTGCTGTTAAAACTAAGCTCAGAATAGATTCGAGAGAGAAAATATCAGAATCGATCCAGAATTGCGAATTGTATTTATTGTCCCAGCTCTAATTAAAATATTAAAATTAAAATGACAGGTCATAATAGATTGGAATTTTTAAGACCCTGTTCTTCAAAATGACGGACAATGAGAAAGTCTAATGCGACCTCTGGTCACAACAACAAAAAAAGTTTGATTATTTTTAATTAGTCTGTCTGCATGTACATTAAAATCTTAAAGCCAAATGATAATAAAAAAAAAGTATAAAAGTATGTGTGTATATATATATATATATATGAATAGACTACCCCACTAATCAAGTAGTTCATCCATCAACTGACTAGTCATCCCTAAAATTCATTTTTACATTGTCACATGCTAATGTCTATGACTGTGAATCAAGCTTTCTCAAGCATGTGAATCTCACCCTCTTTTGTGCTGAAAGGCTATCCAGTCCACCAGGTAGGCCAGCTGACGGTAGCTGAGGCGCCGGATCCTCCAAAGCACTTCATTCTGGATGGAGTGGAGTACAGGTGCATCAGAAGGGAGACCCAGCATAGTGAGTGTGCGCAGAAGAGCCACCAGAGATCCATTCCACACTAAGGACACCTGTGTGAGAGGAACAACAAAGGTAATCTTCCAACGGCCCAATACCGCAACATCTTTATCTGTGACAAATGGACTTTGAATCTAAGATGCTACTCATACAGTTTGTCATGGTTACCTGAGAGTTTACAGTCTCCAGCATGTTCTCAAAGCGCGGATCCTGCAGAATTCCTTCGCCGCCCTTCTCGATGATCCGCAGGTTCAGCTGGACCAGACACCTAGCAGCATCGCTGGCAGATCCGCCTTGCTCTGCCCACAACTGAAGCACTTCCTGTGGAGTGGATGCCTTTTCAACAAGTTTGACTAGTTCTGTACATTCATATGGAAATGGTGTCTCCTCCATCCTGGCCAGTTCATTGCCCTGACAGAGATGCCTAGCAGAAGGTCGGATCCAAGACACGGACATCATGCACAACGGCTCTGTATGGTGAACTGTGGAAGTCTGTAGTCGGGCTGAGGCCACAGCAGCCTGAGAGCAACGAGGAAACCATCGCGCCCATCTGCACAGCAGCCTGGTGGTCATTTTGGAAAGGGGATTTCCTCTATTCAACAACCAATCAAAGCATTTGCATCCACATATCTCATGAGCACCTAAGAATCAACCAGACAGCACATATAAGAAAAGTAGCAGTTGTGAGAAAATGAGCCAAATTATATTAAAATTATACTAGTCTGATGTTGATGTCATTTTATAATATATTTGATGTTGTTTCGTGGGTGTGTAAATTTACATGATTTTTTTTTGTTTTTTTTTTTGTCATAACTAAATATATTTTACTAGTACTCTTGCTTTCAACAAAAGAATCTTGAGCTTCAACACTTTCCGATTATACTGCATGTAAACACTACATAAAGATCTGTGAGATGTCTGAATTACCTAGCTGTCTGTCATGAGCTGAAGTCTATTCTGACCTTGCCGATTTGGGCAGGCGCCGCAGTAAAGCTTATGAAACTGTCAACGTTATCAACGAGAATTTTCGGGAACTCAGAAAACATTGATACAGTTCAGTAAACATGTTTTATCGTATGGATGTGGGTGTAGACCAAACCAACCGAAAGACCAAATGCTGCTTTCTTACCTTGTCAAATTAGCTTTTATAAGAGCGGCGACGACATTCACATGGAGGAACTATCGGTAGGTCGCGGAGTTTTTGCGTCAGTGTGAACCGGCAACACGTGATTTCGACAGAGCATCGTGATTGGTTGGCATACCTTATAAAGTTAGAATAAGTTAGATAACAAACCAATTTTTTTTTTTTTTTTTGTTTGTTTTTATTGAATCCAAATAGTAGTACGATCTCTTCTGCATCTGAAAAAAAAAAAAACCTGTAAAACGTTTAATGTACGGTTAATTAAAGATTTGATGTGTTATTTTTTAATACTTTATATATTTATATTTGTAATAACCCTAGTAATACTGCATCCTTGTACAAGTTTTGGTCAGACATAAGGAGACGATTTATCTGTAGGCCTACTTATTGTCTTGTACTTGCATTTCAGAACCTATAGATTTGAAGCTCAACGACTGCACTCTGCTTTTAATATAATGTAGCTTCTGTAAAATAACAACATTACACATAGTAGAGTTGGAGTTGGAGGTGGTGGATTTATTATGGGCTGAATAATAGGTTTTCTTTCAGATACATACAGCGAAAGCACACAATCTTTTGAAAGAATGTCATTAATTAACCCCAAGCGAATGCTTCATAATGTTCATATTCTCTAGCCTATATACAAGGTGCATCTCAATAAATTAGAATGTTGTGGAAAAGTTCATTTATTTCAGTAATTCAACTCACATTGCGGAACTCGTGTATTAAATAAATTCAATGCACACAGACTGAAGTACTTTAAGTCTTTGGTTCTTTTAATTGTGATGATTTTGGCTCACATTTAACAAAAACCCACCAATTCACTATCTCAATAAATTAGAATACTTCATAAGATCAATAAAAAAAAAAGGATATTTTAAACAGAAATGTCAGGCTTCTGAAAAGTATGTTAATTTCTATGCACTCAATATTAGGTAAGGCCTCCTTTTGCATGAATTACTGCATCAATGCGGCATGGCATGGAGGATATCAGCCTGTGGCACTGCTCAGGTGTAAAGGTTGCTTTGATAGCGGCCTTCAGGGCATCTGCATTGTTGGGTCTGGTGTCTCTCATCTTCCTCTTGACAATAGATTCTCTATGGGGTTCAGGTCAGGCGAGTTTGCTGGCCAATCAAGCACAGTAACACCATGGTCATTGAACCAGCTTTTGGTACCTTTGGCAGTGTGGGCAGGTGCCAAATCCTGCTGGAAAATGAAATCAGCATCTCCATAAAGCTTGTCAGCAGAAGGAAGCATGAAAATTTCCTGGTAGATGGTTGCGTTGACTGTGGACTGAAAACACAGTGAACCAACACCAGCAGATTGACATGACAGCCCAAATCATCACTGACTGTGGAAACTTCACACTGGACTTCAAGCAACATGGTTTCTGTGCCTCTCCATTCTTCCTCCAGACTCTGGGACCTTGATTTCCAAATGAAATGCAAAATTTACTTTCATCTGAAAAGAGGACTTTGGACCACTGAGCAACAGTCGAGTTCTTTTTCTCCTTAGCCCAGGTAAGACGCTTCTGACGTTGTCTTTGGTTCAGAAGTGGCTTGGTACGTGGAATGTGACATGAACAGCAGCTCTTTCAGCAATGACCCTCTGTGGCTTACCCTCATTGTAGAGGGTCTTGATGATTGTCTTCTGGACAACTGTCAAGTCAGCAGACTTCCCCATGACTGCTGTTGGGATTACTGACCTAAACCCAGTATTTATACCCTGAGAATGGTAATTTAATAGAATTTGAAATTAAATATTCTAATTATTTGAGATACTGATTTTTTTATTTTGATGAACAGCAAGCTGTAATCATCAAAATGAAAACAAAAAAGTCTGGAAATATTTTACATTATGTCTAATAAATCTAGAATATATTTAAGTTTTATTTTTGAGTTTAATTTTATTTTATTAAATTACATGTTATTCTAGTTTATCGAGATGCACCTGTATGTATTAGCGATTCTGTTGCAGTCGGTCTACTAGAAGAAGCTATTCATGACCAGCAGATGGCGACATTGATTAATTCATAATGCAGTTCTCACTTAGTTGGTCAGCATGTTGCCTAAAATAAATTTGACATGATTTTTTGGTGATGAAAATAGGCATGTACTTACGACTTTCTCTAAAATCTGGCTTCATTGAATCATATTTGAGCTAGTCCGGTGATTGGTAAGCTCCGCCATTACGCTCCAGGTTTTCAGTACCGAACAATGTAACTGATTAAATTGATCAAATCCTTCATTAACCGTTCCAGTTGTATTATTTTTTAATGGGAACAGGGTGCATAGCGGTCTATTCTGGGTTCAGTAATAGCATGAAAGCAGCAAACAAAATGAACATTTTGCGTCATTTTGTAGAGGATGGCTTAGTCTAAATCAGTGTCTAATCTGTCTATTTAATGGAGTGCTGCAACAGTCAATATTACAAAACATAATGTCAAAGAAGAAAATAGAAAATTATACATTCTGAGAGAGGCACTAACAGAACATTGTTTCTAGAGGTATAGTTGCATATTTATTCTGTAGTATTTTCTGGATGCAGTTGTCATATAGTGTGGAAAGTCTTTAGAAATGGCACTAGAAGGGTGTGACATGCTCAAATGTTAAGAGAATTTAGGCTATATAAATATAATCTAATATAACACATTTTAATTGGTTGCTGGATTAGGGTCGAGATGGACTCCTAAATTTGGTAAATGAACACAATGCTTATGGGATTGGAATATATAATGTAAGATGATGGTGTGCCAGCATTCAGTAGCATCTCAAGGAAGTTCAGGTCTGCCATCTTTCTCCTCACAGATCATGTGCCAGGCAATGGAGAAGGGAAATGGTTCAATCTCGTACAAGGCTGTTATTTTTTATATTGAATTTAAGAGATAGAAAAGGGCAAGTGAAACATTTGTCAGTAATGAGGCGGCTCAACTGGAGGTGAATGGAGAGGATAAACTTTTAGAGGCAGTGCAATGTGGAGCGGTTCCATTAACTACCTTTTCAAGTGGCACTTTGGAAAGAGAGAGTGAAAGTGAGACACAAAGAGAAGAAGGGAGAGTTACAGTCACTGATTGAACCCTTATCTGGTGATTTACGCTCCATTCCATCAGCTCTCTCCGTGGCGTACATAGTCATCTGGTTAATGGTGTGATTTACATTAACGACACAGACAGTCTTTAATGCACACATCAGAACTTTGACATGCTTCGTGGTAAGTCAAGCTGATTTGCATTTGCTTCCAATATGTACCTCAAGGTGCTTTGAGTCAGTTCCCATAAGACTTTGAGATAGATTTGTAATGTTTTATGCCATTTGAAGAAAGACATATTTTAACCGACCTTTTAAAACTCAGTACAGTCTTCTTGTAAAAATGAGATGCATTTGAATGTCTCTTAAACAGAGAAGAGTAGTAGTTAGTGGCCCGGGTTAAGTGAAGTTAAGTATCTGTTAATCACACTCATGATAGTTTAACAGTGATGAGCTGAGAGCTCTGGCCTCCTCTAAGGATCTTATTTTTGAGCTCTCTTAGTACAGACATCATATTTGATTTTTATTGCAAATGTATATTTCAGAAATCGAGAGGGTTAGGCTTTGGGGATCTGTTTAAATAACCAGACTATAAATAAATTACCAGGTAGAAAGTCCCCGGATTACCTACTTCTTCCTACTTCTTTACATTCTGAAGTGTGCATATGATGGACACTTTACTATCCCATTAGGCCACGGGAGAGGATTTGTGAATGGCAGTGACGCAGCGCAACTGACGCTGGTAGGTCACATGATGAGGGCAAAGTGGCGAATTGGAGTACGTCCGGATTACATTCATACAACACAAATTCATACTATATAGAACATACTTTTTTAGCGGTCATGAAGTAATTACTTATTCAAAATATGTACCTACTCAAGAGAGTATGTGATTTTGGACACAGCCATTGTCTTTATGAGTAAATTATTGAATCATTGTTCAACTGATTTGTTCAAAACACTGATTAATTGAAAGTGTCTTCTATCTTCTATCTGAGTGAGTCATTGAATCATCCGCTTAACAATTCATTCAAAACCACTGATTCATTCAGAGAAAAAGTATCACCACTGTGTGTTCCTTTTTTCTATTTTCCTTTCTAAAAGTAGACAAAGTAGTACTGTATTTAAAATGTAAGTTACTCAATTAAAGGTGCCCTTGATTCAAAAATTGAATTTACCCTGGCATAGTTAAATAACAAGAGTTCATTACATGGAAAAGACATACAGTGAGTCTCAAACCCCATTGTTTCCTCCTTCTTATATAAATCTCATTTGTTTAAACGACCTCCGAAGAACAGGCGAATCTCAACATAACACCGACTGTTACGTAACAGTCGGGGTGTACGCCCCCAATATTTGCATATGCCAGCCCATGTTCAAGGCATTAGACAAGGGCAGAACGTCTGGATGTGCACAGCTAAATCATCAGACTAGGTAAGCAAGCAAGGACAATAGCGAAAAATGGCAGATGGAGCAATAATAACTGACATGATCCATGATAACATGATATTTTTAGTGATATTTGTAAATTGTCTTTCTAAATGTTTCGTTAGCATGTTGCTAATGTACTGTTAAATGAGGTTAAAGTTACCATCGTTTCTTACTGTATTCACGGAGACAAGACTGTCGTTATTTTCATTTTTTAAACACTTGCAGTCTGTATAATGCATAAACACAACTTCATTCTTTATAAATCTCTCCAACAGTGTAGCATTAGCCGTTAGCCATGGAGCCCAGCCTCAGATTCACTCAGAATAAAACTTTTAACATCCAAATAAATAATTTACTCACATAATTCGAAGCATGCATACAGCATGCATGACGAACATCTTGTAAAGATCCATTTGAGGGTTATATTAGCTGTGTGAACTTTGTAAATGCGCTGTAATATAGTTGACAGCTCGTGTGGCAGGAAGCACGCGTCTTAAAGGGGCGGCGTCGAGTGTAAATCAGTGCATTGTTAATGATGCCCCAAACAGGCAGTTAAAAAAATTAATTTAAAAAAATCTATGGGGTATTTTGAGCTGAAACTTCACAGACACATTCAGGAGACACCTTAGACTTATATTACATCTTGTGAAAGAACGTTCTTGGGCACCTTTAAACTTATAAAAGCAATGTTACACAGTCTAAATATCTAAATATCATCAGAGCTGTGGTGTCCAGAACAACACCCTTGCTCATGTGATATTAATTAGAACATATTAAGAAGTGTGTGATTATTTTGACACTAAAATACTATTCCATACAATATGTAAAAAACAAATACAAATACACTGAAAAGTGTAAACTTTGGTGGTATGAAGACACCTATTTCTTTAAATGCCATTATCAGCATCAAATACCAATGTTGGGAGTTGTTTATATACCGTATTTTTAATATAGTATATTTTATAATACTTTCTGATGATCTGCGGATGTTGTATTTGTCACTTTCTGCAGTGTGAACCAAGACTTTTTCATCTTATATGCCCACATACTCAGTATTATTTTGTGTCTTGCAATGTCCTTTCAGGTATGGTGACCAAACACACTCTCACACCCCCTGATTGCTTTTCTTGGGTAACGTGAAAGCAATGTATACATCTCCACTGAAGCGAATCAGACCCCATTCTTTTCATCTTCTTTTACCCTTCTATCTTTTTCACTCGCTCTCCCTGTTGTATTGTTGTCTCACCACCTCTCTAACTGTAAGGTTGCTGTTCCTGTCTTTCTCTGCCTGGTGTTTGCAAGTTCCATTACAACATGATGATGGCTCTGAGAGCCTGTCTGAAGTGTGTCTCGCTATTGGCTCAAAAGTTTGTTGGTTTTGTTTATCTTTTATTTTTCTTTCATCACAGCCTTATTTTTCTATTCTCCAACTGCAATGCTCTTTGTGACCTGTCTGGCGAAAATGTAGACAGGAAGACATCAGCTCTGAATTCCAATCTCTCTGGGATGGCATACTCTAAAAATATGTGTTTAAAAACATGTTCACATGCTGTATATATGTCCTCTCTAATCAAAAGTTATTACTGTTGTTGTTGTTGTTATTATCTGCTGCAATCAATCTGCTAATAAAAGTACTTTCACATAGTCTTGCCTACACTGTAAAAAAAAAAAAAAAAAACAATTTGGAAAAAAACTAATTTTTTACGCTTTTTTTTTTTTTTACAGTGTACATCATTTTAACCCAAGAAATAAGAAATTTCTTATCCTATAATTTTTACACAAAATCTCCTTATATAATCCCATAAAATCTTTTACATTTAAAATGCATTAAAGGTGCCATTGAATTGAAAATTGAATTTACCTCAGCATAGTTGAATAACAAGAGTTCAGTACATGGAAATGACATACAGTGAGTCTCAAACTCCATTGTTTCCTCCTTCTTATGTAAATCTCATTTGTTTAAAAGACCTCCGAAGAACAGGCGAATCTCAACATAACACCGACTGTTACGTAACAGTCGGGGTGTACACCCCCAATATTTGCATATGCCAGCCCATGTTCCCAACATTATGAAAGGCATTAGACAAGGGCAGCCAGTAGTAACATCTGTATGTGCACAGCAGAATCATCAGACTAGGTAAGCAAGCAAGGACAATAACAAAAAATGGCAGATTGAGCAATAATAACTGACATGATCCATGATAACATGATATTTTTAGTGATATTTGTAAATTGTCTTTCTAAATGTTTCGTTAGCATGTTGCTAATGTACTGTTAAATGTGGTTAAAGTTACCATCGTTTATTATTGTATTCACGGAGACAAGAGCCGTTGCTATTGTCATTTTCAAACACTTGCAGTCTGTATAATTCATAAACACAAATTCTTTATAAATCTCTCCAACAGTGTAGCATTAGCCGTTAGCCACGGAGCACTATCAAACTCATTCAGAATCAAATGTAAACATCCAAATAAATACTATACTTACGCGATTAGACATGCTGCATGACAAACACTTTGTAAAGATCCATTTTGAGGGTTATATTAGCTGTGTGAACTGTGTTTATGCAATAGAGTCGAGAGCTCGGGAGGGGGCGGAGAGCACGCAATTTAAAGGGGCCGCAGCCTGAATCGGCGCATTTCTAATTATGCCTCAAAATAAGCAGTTAAAAAAATTAATTAAAAAAAACTCTATGGGGTATTTTGAGCTGCAACTTCACAGACACATTCAGGGGACACCTTAGACTTATATTACATCTTGTAAAAAAACGTTCGATGGCACCTTTAATTGTTAGAATACAGTCATACACCTCTAAAACACATCTGCTGCGTATCTCATTGAAAGTATTCATGGGGTCTATAAGTGAGCCTGTTGTCAGATAAATTATTCTGACCAAGCCATTCAAAAGAGTGATTCTTTGAAGGTTTAGTTCTCCCAGAAAGGAAGATTTCATCATCACTTACTCACCAGTCCAAACCTGTAAGCCTTTCTTTTTTTCTGGGAATCACAAAAGGAGACATTTGAAGAATGGTCGCTCTTTTCATTACAATAAATGGGAACTGAGGCATTCAAGATTCAAAAGGGACAAAAAGCACCATAAAAATCATAAAAATGGCCCAAATGACTTGTGCACTTTATTCTATCTGTGACTTTGCATACAGCATTGTGGCTTTTCAATGCTAATTTTAGATCTGGCTCTGCAGTTGATTATAAGAAAGAAATAATAGTCACTTTTAAAGAGATTAAAATGAATAAAAGAAATTAAACATAAACTTATAAATAAAACATCTGCTCTGCCTTTTTTACAGTCTGTTATTTCGTAGGCAGGGTTCATATGGGCTATAATCTGGTTCTCAGGCGAATGAAGCCATGATTTAGCAAAAACAAAGTTTCAATCTGCATCAATCTTCAAATCTTATGAAGTCACACAATAGGTATGTTTGAGGTAAATTCCTCTTCAGTTAGCTATTAACCTTTGCAGTTTGATCATTGATTTGCATCAAGGTGATTTGTGAATGAATCATTCACCTTGTTTCTGTTAACCCTGTTGAAAAAGCCAGCATATGCTGGCTAGGTTTTGAAACATGGCAGCTGGTTTGAGCTGGTTTAAGCTGGTCCTTAGTTGGTTTTTAGCTGGTCATGAGTTGGTTTAAGCTGGTCAAGTGCTGGTCCTAAGCAGCTCCAACTCAGGACCATCTAACCAGTTCAGGACCAGCTTAAACCAGCTCAAACTAGCTGCCATGCTTCAAAACATTCCTAACCAGCATATGCTGGTTTTTTCAACAGGGTAGAGATGTGTATAACAACACAGTTGCTCACAGCACAGCTTCAGGACATGTGATTCGTCTGCTTTTTTTTGAATCAGTAAATTGTTCTGTTCGTGGTTAATGTAACCCCCTTTAGTTTTCACCATGTCGATAATGGTCTTAAATTGAAGAAAATGGGTTCTTTATGAACATGCTGTGCGCTATTGTGATTTTTTTTATAAGATTCAATTGGCCAGCACCACAACATTTTATAATTTTAAAAACAGAATCCACATTGAGTGGAGAAGGAATCCATTTCGTGACCTAACCACATTGTGGCCAGCTTTAAAAAGACCTGCATTCCATAAAGATGCTAGCTTTTTCGACCTAAAACAATGACATGTATGACCTCTTTGTAAACTTTTCAGTCACACACGAGGATGCTTGTATAAATCTGGTAAATCTGTTTTGTAGTGCACCCTGAAGAACACGGATTACACCACAGAGGTGTGAGTACTGAGTGTGAGACCTCTTTCTCTCACACACATACCCTCACAAAAACGTCATACACGTCCTCTTTCAAACGGGCTTAAGCCTTTAGAGACATGACCTTCAACTCCACTCCTTGAAAAAGTGAAGGAAATAACTGTTTGAAATAAAATAAGTCTGAGAGGAAGAGGGACCAGAGGGACATTGTGAGGAGCGTGACCTCTAAATGTGAGACTCCCTGTGTGTGTGGTTGTCATGCACATGATTTCACTCCCTCTTAACTTTTTCAGACGAGTTTTTCGCAGCCGTTAAGAATTCCTGTGATCTTTTGGCTGTCGGCGGTCTTGTGGATGTGCATGAATGAAATGACCTGTGATCAACAATGTCTAATTTGAAAGATTCAGAGAATAAAATCTTCTGTGTGCAGCTCCCTCTTGTCAGAGAGAGGAAATGTTAGAAAAACCATGGAATAACCTACTGATTCATCAAAGTTTTAGCTATTAATAGGATCTCAGCTGGTGCAACCTAAAAATGTGAAGCAAAACTAGGGAATAATGCAAGAGGTGATGTAGACTACAGTCAGCTGGTCATTATCATTTTTGCTAAATAACATGTATGCCTACATTATCCCGCTTGTTATATGACTACTCACAATATATATACAGTGGCAAGAAAAAGTATGTGAACCACCTTAAAATAGATTCAAACATTCACTGATGCTCCAGAAGGAAACACGATGCATTAAAGAGTCGAGGGGTGAAAACTTTTGAACAGGATGAAGATGTCACAGTTTTTCTTATTTTGTTTAAATATCATTGTTTTTCATTTAGTACTGCCCTTCGGAAGGAACAGAAGATACTTGCATGTTTCCCAGAAGAAAAATTAAGAACAATTTACCTTGATATTTGAATTCAAAAGTTTTCACTAACCGGCTCTTAATGCATCGTGTTTCCTCGTGTTGCATCAGTGAATGTTTGAAACTTTTTTAATAGTTGATTTTGAGTCCGTCAGTTGGCCTCAGTGTGAAAAGACGGATCTCAAAATCATACAGTCACTGCTGGAAAGGGTTCAAATATGCAAAAAATGCTTGAAAACCTGGAGGATTTTTCTGAAGAACAGAGCTCAGTTTAACTGCTCAGAACAAACAAGGGACTCATGAACAACTATCACAAAACAAAAAAAAAAAAAACAGTCGTAGATCATCCAGGTAACCACACACAGTATTGAGAATCAATGGATCACATACTTTTGAATGGGGCCATTTTAATAAATTCAGCTATTTTTTTTTGTCTTGTGAACTAAATGCAAACATCTTTTATGTAAAATATCTTACTCAGGACAGTACTATATAAAAAATAACATGCATTTTGTATGATCTCTCTTATTTTATTAAAATTATTCACATTTTCACAGATTCTGCAAGGGGTTCACATACTTTTTCTTGCCACTGTATGTGAACGTTAAATATTGATTTGAATTGAAATGACCTGTTTAATACCTTGAAGCTTCCACAAAGAATAATTAGTCTACTGTAATGAACAAAATAATTAGCCAAGCAACAAGATGAACATTACAATAAGATTACAATAAAATGAATACTGAAGACCTCTGAGGTCATTTTCACTACAACCGATATGCCGTGTTTCCATGGACGTTAGCAAACATTTGTAAATGTGACCGCCGAATAAAGTGATTGACCAATCGTAAGTATACTGTGTAATAGAATTCAACAGGCCCGCCCCCTTTTTCAGCATTCACATTAATTTTAAAGTCTTCACTATAAGCCATGAACCAAACCAACCAGCCATGAGGTGAATCACAACATTACAAAGCGGAAATGTACTTTTCATTGAATACATTTTTTTTTAATCAGGTTAGATACTGATTATTAATCACTCAAAGTCCTTTATCTAAACCTCTCTTCTTAACCAACAGTGTAACGTGTATGCTTTCTTTTGGTTAAGTTTCATTGTGTTTTGGCTCTGTTTTCCCTGTTCCTGTTTGCCTGAGTGGCCTGTCTTTGTAAGTTAATGCAGGCTGCATCTGAAATTGCATACTTCCCTACTATAGTAGGTAAAACGCAGTATGTGACAAAAGAAGTATGTCTGAATTCACAGTACTCATAAAAGAGTAGGCAAAAAGTACCCGGATGACCTATTACTTCTGGCGAGATTTTGAAGTGTGCATACGATGGACACTTGAGGCAATGGGAGAGGATTTGTGAATGGCAGTGAAGCGATGTAACTGACGCTGGTAGGTCACATGATAATGTCAGCATGGTGGATGTATCGAATTACATTCATACTACACACATTCATACTATATAGAAGATACTTTTTTAGAGGTCGTGAAGTAATTACTTTTTCAAAATAAGTACCTACTTAAGAGAGTATGCGATTTCCAATGCTGCCTTAGTCTCCTAGTGTGTGCCATTTTATTGGACACAACGGTGGAGATGTCTTTGCAGAATCATGGGTAATGTAGTTTTTTTACCAGGAATTATGTTATTAAACATGATTATTTAAAAATATATATATGCGGCTTCAACAAAAGCATGTACTGTACCATTGATTGACAACCTCATAGCTCACAGAAGGTCTGTCTTTAAAGATTTATAAGTTATCATTCAAAATAAATTCTTGTATGGAGGAACCCAACTGTTTTACTTTATACAAAAGATTTGAAAAAGGAAAAGGCAGAAAGTGACGATGTGGCTCTGAAACTAAAAGGTACCTTCAATGACTCCACACAATATGTTATTAAGTAGGAACGTGCAGCTGAGCGTTTTAAGGCGGTAAACACCGTGAGATCACACAATGTCACTTTACAGCAGTAATTGGGCAGTCGTAATAAAAACGACTGTAGAGAGAGATAGAGCTCTGTCCTGCACAGATGCACTTGAACAGCATGCAGAGAAAAATGACCCCACATGCTCAACTACCATCCAATCAATGTCACTTTCAGTTCTCATGCTCATTCAGACAGATAGAAGAACTCTTTGAGTGTTATCTGTACTTTTCACACTGCATTTTTTGGGGGGTGAAGGACAAAATAGTGCTGTTTTGAGCAGCTGACAATCTATGGAAAATTTCACCTTTTTTAGCTTTGAAAAAGAATGAGAAGAGCAAACCTTGGGGTTGTGATGCATTGCGATAACCTTGGGTGAAAGAAAGGTAACCGATAAGAGACAGACATGAGTTTGGTTAGGTATGGGGCAGAGGACAATGTCCTTCCCTTGAGAAAATAAGATGTGTGAAATGGATAAGGCCTGCTCTTCAAATGAAAGAGAGAGACAGTGGGAGGGCAAGAGAGAGACAGAAAGCGATAAGACATGGAAAAAATGTTCCAAAAGCCTGAGCAACATCTGTAACCCTGAGCTGATGACAGTGGGGGATAATCAGAAAAAACAACAACAAAACAAGACAAAACATGAAGGACAGTTAAGTTTCTGTCTAAGAAAGATGGAATAAATACAAATATGTTGCAAGATGAATACTGAGCATTGAACAAAATTGGAGAGCTTTGGACAAGCTGTTAGGAACCATACACTCACTCAACCCACACATGCAAAAGCATCCATGCTGATATTCATAAGAGAAAAGACAAACTGTCAAGGGAAAGGACAGTGCCAAGTTGATCCATGTTTCCTCTGCTCATTAAAAGATATCTGTTACATGTCATTTCCCTTATTAAATTGCTTTACACACAGGCTCAAGAGGCTGTTGACCATCTGGGTAATGTTCACTAGCTCAAAAGCCTAATCAAGAAGCTTATTGCCTTTGGGTCATTCTCAAAATATGGCGACAGACATGTCCCTTGACTTTTCAGTCATAAAAACCTTTTTAATATTAAAGAATTAAAATTATATAAGCTAGTATTTTATTAAATCGTATGAAATATTTGGCTATGAAATATGGATTTTTATATATATATATATATATATATATATATATATATATATATATATATATATATATATTTGAATTTGCTAGGTGCAAATCTATCTATCATTTCAAAAAAAGTTTTTTTAAACACTTCACTTTATTTAAACAATTCATTTTGATTTAACACCATTGTATCAGGTTTCAAATGTGACTGCTTCATGTTAAATTACTCTTTGAATTAACATAATGTTTTCATTTTGAAATATGTTTCAATCAAGTAACCCAACTGAACAGGACTTTCACTTCGCTTTGCATGGGGCTGAAATGGGAGAGCAAATTTTGAAATAAAGTGTTATTTTATGGATTTTTTTAGCAAGATGAGAAAATGGAGAGACTTGTTAATGTTTACTGTTCTGTTATGTTCGGACTTAAAAACTTCTGATATGTTAGTGTTTTGGGGGGTTACCATTGTGGTGAAGTGTTGAGCTTGTGCTTGGGTTGAGGATCGACCTGCTAACAAGCATGCTAATAAGAATAACTGCTTTAATAAAGTGTCCAATGTTGTAAAATTGTGGATTTAACTAGTATCACTTTTACACTGCCAATATTGAAAATTGCAATAAATAACGTAAATAATTTAAGAAGAATGGTTGTCTTTTCATTTTGTTTCATTTCAATGTTAAAGGTGCCCTAGATTCAAAAATTTAATTTACCTCGGCATAGTTAAATAACAAGAATTCATTACATGGAAATGACATACAGTGAGTCTCAAACTCCATTGTTTCCTCCTTCTTATATAAATCTCATTTGTTTAAACGACCTCCGAAGAACAGGCGAATCTCAACATAACACAGACTGTTACGTAACAGTCGGGGTGTACGCCCCCAATATTTGCATAATGTCAGCCCATGTTTAAGGGATTACACAAGCCAGTAACGTCTGGATCTGTGCACAGATGAAGCATCAGACTAGGTAAGCAAGCAAGAACAATAGAGAAAAATGGCAGACGGAGCAATAATAACTGACATGATCCATGATAACATGATATTTTTAGTGATATTTGTAAATTGTCTTTCTAAATGTGTCGTTAGCATTTTGCTAATGTACTGTTAAATGTGGTTAAAGTTACCATCGTTTATTACTGTATTCACGGAGACAAGAGAGCCGTTGCTATTTTCATTTTTAAACACTTGCAGTCTGTATAATGCATAAACACAACTTCATTCTTTATAAATCTCTCCAACAGTGTAGCATTAGCCGTTAGCCACAGAGCATATAGCCTCAAATTCACTCAGAATAAAACGTTAACATCCAAATAAATACTTTACTCACATAATTCGAAGCATGCATACAGCATGCATGACGAACATCTTGTAAAGATCCATTTGAGGGTTATATTAGCTGTGTGAACTTTGTAAATGCACTGTAATATAGTCGAGAGCTTGTTTGGCAGGGAGCGTGAGCATTTAAAGGGGCGGCGTCGAGTGTAAATCAGTGCATAGTTAATGATGCCCCAAAATAGGCAGTTAAAAAAATTAATTAAAAAAAATCTATGGGGTATTTTGAGCTGAAACTTCACAGACACATTCATGAGACACCTTAGATTTATATTACATCTTGTGAAAAAGCATTCTTGGGCACCTTTAAAAACTATTATTTTGAAAATGAATAGTACTCTTAAGGTCAAAATCCAGCAGAAGCTGTTTAAATGTGCACATGGTGAGTGTCCCACCAAATTTAAGTGCCATCTGCATTCATTCAAAACTTGAATGTTAGATTTCTGAATAACAAAATGTTCACGTTTGTTTTTTTGAGAATGACCCCTTTGATAAATGGATATCTTCATGATATGAATATTCAGTTTTTCAGATCACTCCCCCATATTACATAAGTAAACATTGTGTCAGTGATGCAGAGCAGAGTCCACTGATTCCCACAGATGTGAGAGTACACGCTGCTGGGGTTTGACTTTCACCTCTAATAACCTATGGTTGAACATCATGTGCTGTGTTGTGTGTGTGTGAGGGAAAGGTTTTGCCTTTTAACTCACAGGCCAGTGTGTGATCAGTCTCTTTACCCAGACCCCTGGGTTGTTACTGATGGAATGACTCACAAAAGCTGGGGGTCACTACTAAAAAAGCAAGGGACATATTGGTTTGTTGGTGTGTGTGTGTGTGTGTGTGAGAAGAACATGTTTTCTTGACCTCCTGAGGCCTGTTTGACACTGTACATGTAAGCAATGCATTTTAATTTAATTTATTTATTTGATCAAAATTAAAATAATAGAAATAAAAGCTGGAATAATTTGTTATTTTATTCAATAAATCTGACTGAAACCATTTAAAACTAGGGTAGGCGATGTAATTCATAAACACTTTTTGTTATAATGGTTGAAACTCTCTTCACATCCTAATAGCAATCAATAACAGAAGTGGTCTAAATATTAGGTTTATGTATCCACACTCCATTGTGTGCTCTAAACAGGAGTTTTCCCAATGGGGTTTTGAAGTTCATGAAAAACAAATCATTAATTAGATCATAAAAATGTAAAAGTACATTTTTAAAAATAAAAACAAATGGAAATGAAACACAATGAAATATTTTAATTGTTTACCTGCATGTCATGTGACTATTAACCATCATTAGAGAACCAACCGTGAACATGCAAATGTGTTGTTAAATTATTGAAATAATAACTTCAAGTATATATATGTCTGACAAGAAGTCTGTGAATCTGCCCTAAAGGGAAAGAGTGTGCAACCTTTATCCTCTCTTTGCATTTCCCGAGTGTATTCTTCTGATACTGTGCTCTGTCAGCTCCTCCTGCTTTGTGCCTTTCACATCTGTCTAGCACTTCAGATCTCTTTGCTGTACTCAGGAAAGATACATCTGACACATGTGTAGCCTGTGTGATCTCATCAGTGTGTTCTAATATAACAGTGGTATCAAATTTCAGGGTAACAAGTAGCACATCCAAAATGGGAGAATTTGAGACTAATATCACCTCTAAGGATTGTAAATTAAATGGGGATGACTGAGTCTTTTCAGCTAACTAGATTTACATGATAGTGTGTAACCGTGCGGCCACATCACAGCTGATGAAAGCTTTGATACCTGCTCCTGCTCTTTTTTGGGGATGCTGTAAACAGCACATATAAGCTTGTGGGATGCTTTGATGCACAGATATAGTGTATCTGAATGAAAGTTGTGAGTTTAACCAATATGTGTGCATGGGTCCCTTTGAAGAGCACATCTCATATCACAGGGTAACGTATATTCTTGTTTCCTGTTGTGCAGAGTTCCCACTCTTGCTGTCTTTAAGATGTGTGTCTGTATAAAATTTCAGTTAAAATTTGTCTGCTCTTGTCATTTGGTCTCTGTATGCATTAGGCGGTGGAATATTTATTTATTTATTTATTTTTTGAGGATAATTGGATGGACGTGTTTGCATAGCAACCAGTTCTCTGAAGCTCATCTCAAACAAACAAGTGACCTGATAAAATATAAACTGAATAAAAGAAAGAAGAAAAAAGAGTGTTTGATGAAGTTATGAAGTATGTTTATGATAGATCTGTTTTGTTGATTAGATGGATGGATGTCCTGTTTTTGTCCTGCTTCTGCTTCTTCTTCTTTCTTTTTTTTAACATTGTGTTAACACACTTTTTGTCTTGGCACAGGCCTGATACTATAAAAACTTCACATTCAATTAGATTTTGTAAAGAGCCACTCCAATAAATGCGAAGGGATCTGGCCCAGAGCATTATAGAAGTTCGATCAGAGCATCTGAGCAATGATAGGGTGAAGCCTCTGGATGTCTCCTATGAAAAACTGTCATATAGTGACACGAGCACTTGCTCGTATATATTATAGATGAGTGCTTAATAATTCATTGGGAGCTTTGTTTCCGAGCGAAAAGGCGGAAAAGAGGCTCTATTAAATATGAAGATACGGTAATGAGGGTTAGGTGTCGTGTTGCCGTGGTAACGCGGGTTCGTTGGGGATAAAATCTCTTTGATGTTGTCTGGCGCGCGCTCTCGCAGGACAGGCTGTTTGACTGGTGACTGCACGCGGAGGCGTACAGCTCTTGACCCCGGCCGCAGTGCGCTCTGACAGAGGAACATGATGAAGGAAATACTCCTGTTTTATGTCTGACTGCGACTTAATCGGCTACATCAGGACAAGGAAATGGCGGAGATCTCTTTCTCTTTTGCACAGTGTCGAATTCAGTGAACTCATTACTAGTTTATTGTCAGTCAAATATAGAAGATAAAACATGCTAGACTATATCTTTAAAAGTTTTGTTCTAGGTGATGACTGGATGTCATCATTTTTTCACAATTTCTGTCACCACGGTGACTTTTAATTTATTTTTAACTTTCATAAAGCAATCATTCTACTTTTAAATATCTAGTAAAATGCATTTAATTGTTTATGTTATCTATTTAATTACTTTCCCTCTTTTTAATGTGACTTTTTTACCTTCAAAATAGTGTTACTTTGCATAATAATTAATGCTTAACACTGAACTACTGCATTTTAGAGAACATTTTATTGTTATAATTTTTTATTATTATTATTATTGACAGGAGAGCACATTTCTATGAGGTAAAATTACAAATTTTAATTATTTTTAATATCCTTACACCATGAAAGTATGTTTACTTCAGAAACAATTTCATTTTATTTCTAATTTCATAAAGAATTGACTGCCATCTTACTTGTATTAGCAAGTTCAAGGCTTATTCAAGGTTTCTTCAAAAACTTACATCACACATCATCATACATAATATCAAATGTTACTTGAATGCTGCTCAAGGCCATGATCAGAACCTTAGGACTTGTGACAAATGAAACAGTTTGAATAAGTGTTATTTTAAAATGTTTAAAGAAATCAAAATAAATCAAATGTGCCCCTAATTCAAGAAGTATATGGAATTTCCCCTTTGCCACTGATTTTATTAGCGCCATGAAAGGTTGTTATAGGGAGAAGAAATCCAGGGTTTTGATTTCAAGTTCCAGTGTTTTGGTTTTGATATCTTTATTTATTCCCAGTAAATAATTTACATGCGTTTCCTGTTTTGACATTAAATATAATCATACTTTCTTTGTGCTTTCAATTCTTCCAGAAAGGCTTGTTTGGGGTTAACTGTAGCCTTGTTCCTGAACCATCTTTCAAACACTTGAACACCTGTTGTTAATAAGCAGAATCACTGAAGGAAAGAGAAACAACAAGAACAGAAACTACAAGACTTACTTACAGCCATAGCCATAGATGAAATCAACTGAAGATGAAATATTTCTTTCAAACATGTACAAAAGTTTGAGATAAATTATTGAGATAAAAAGAGATAAAAACATTTAAAATGTTGATGTTTGGTTGAAAATAAGTTTTGTTTGAAGTCACCATTGCTTTAGTTGGGCTCTTGACCCTTGACTTTTATTAATTTCTCTTTAAGCAAAAGAAAGATAAAGATGAAAATGCATATTGATAAATCTGTTTTAATGACTATTAAATGACTGTTTTTTTTGTAGTTAGATGATTGGTGTAAATAGTAAGAAAACAATTTCAGTTGTGACATAAAAGAGATCTGTGTGAGATTTTCCAGAAACACTTCAACCTCTTGTGTGAAAGTTGCGACACACTTAGACATCAACGCTCATCATACAAACCTCAACAACGGTGACAATCAAAAAATATTAAAATCTAAATAGTAACAATTCAGCTGCAAAAATATATTCATGCCGCAATACATGCTGCAGCCACCAATGTGTTTTGTATGCTGGTTTGAAGCATGTCAACATTGTTGTGTTTCATGTTGATTGTTGATTTCTGTGAGAGTCTTATAGTTCTTAACTTCATGCTCACAATATGGTTTCATATATATATATATATATATATATTTTTTTTTTTAGAATTTCTGATTGTCACAGTAGTATCACATGGTCAGTAGCTCAATATTCAAATGAATTAACAAAACACACTTCTGACCAGAGATTAGACTTCAAGTCTGATCAGTGAATCAAAACACTGCACTATGATATTAATTAACAGTCTCCTTAATTTCCTCTGGTGCAGTAAAAGTGTCTGAACACACTGTTAAAGCAGACAGAGTAAAACTAATAATAGAACCAATAGTCAAGAGCCCAACAGAAAACACTGATCACCACAACGGTGACTTCAAATGTTTGTTCCTCTTTCCTTCAGTGTGTCATCACTAATGGTCACTTAATTATCTAATAAACTCCAGCACTGCTTCAGTGTTATTTTAACACTGTAGTGTGGACACATATGAACACTGAGTGCAGTTCATGAAACACAATATTTTGCTGTGTAGCATTCCACCATTTTATTAGCCAAAAATTTTGAACAAATTGAACAAATGCTCTATTAATGTTACTGGAAGAACATTTGTTCATAACTTTGAGAGAACCTTGCCAGAACGTTAGCCAAAGTTATGAGAACATTCTCTGTTATAGCTGGGTTGTTTAGTCATTGACCTCTGAAGCTCTGTAATGATGGAAAGGGCATGTTTGTTTATATAATCAGTCTAATGTCAGAACTGATGGGAGATCATGAAATAATGATACAATGTGTTACTGCAGAAAATACATGCATTATTAGACCATTCTGGATTCTGGAATACACTACACTGTAAAACCCTAATGCTCAAAAGTAGGACAAACTTAAATTGAACAAATTAGTTCAGTTAAATTAACTGCTATGAGTATTTAGAACTTTCTTTTTCTTTTGAGTTCACAGCACTGACATATTTCAAGTAAATTGAACTGTTTCATTGTTTTGAGTTGTATGAACTAATTTCTTTTAATTTAGACTAACTTAAGTTTAACCAAAGTCCCTTTAAGACAAGTCATTTCACTCGGGGGCCATCTTTGAAACGCCTCTCGGGCATCCTGGGCATCATGCAATCTCTTTGAATGGGGAAACATCAAATTCTCCAAAACTGTTTGCCAACCTTACGATTAAATTTCATATTTGAAATCACCAATGAAATCTAACAACAGCCGGCTCATAAATTTAGTTTCTAAACGCTCGAATCATGACAAAAAAACAATTTTTCAGGCTGGATCAAGCTAATGCGCACACGCAGACCTAAATGCGCTTCTCTTCTGAGGCGCGCGTCTGACTGTTTCTATAGAAGTCGAGCCCTGGATAATGATGACTATTAACATAACTAATAATGAATGAATCCGGGTTTACCTCAGAATGTGGTTCCCCAAACCTTAAAAGAACTCCACATCATGACCATCTCGAAACATTCTGGGAATGTTACTAGGTGACAGGTTACCCCGCTATAAATTTTACATTCCCAGAACATTTTCAGAACGTCCCCACTGGTGTTAAGGACGTTGTCTAGTAATGTTCCCAGTACGTTCAGAGATGGTCGCGATGTGGAGTTCTTTTAAGGTTTGGAGGATGTTATTTGGTGGACCTTCAGGGAACATTCAGGACGTTCTGGGAATGTTTAGGGGACTATTACTATAGGACGTTCTGTTAACTTCCCAAATGTCCTTTGTAACGTTCTCGCAAAACCATAAAATAACCAAAATAGAACGTCCCCCTAAACTCATATCGGGAATGTTATTAAATGACCAACAGAGGACCGTGTGGGAACGTTCTGTTAATATCCCAAATGTCCTCTTTGTAACATTCTTTTTTGACCATAAAATAACCAAATTGGAATGTCCCACTAAAATCATATAAAAAACTTGAACTGCAGCACCTTCATTTCCAAAAGAGGACGTTTTTGTCCCAAATGTTCTGTAAAGGTTCAGAATTTGTATCAATTTTAGAGAACTTTTAGGCAAAATTGCGCAGAACGTCGCCTTCTACGTGGGTGTTTTATAGAAAACAATAAAGTTTGAAGTCACCGTTATGGAGGTGAGTGTTTGCTTTAGATGGGCTCTTGATTCTTAACATTTTAAACATTAGATTTTCTCTGGCTGCTTTAACTGTGTTTCCAAAGCATGCTTGTTAAAGCAAAAAAGTAAAAAGAAAGTCTGATCAGATGAATTTGATTATTTAGTGATGATGATTCAATTATCATGGAGTGTCCTGATTCACTGATCCAGAATCAACTATGAGTCTATTAACTGTTAGTTTTGCATTAATTAAAGGTTAGTTTTTTTTACGAGTTTTATTTTTTTTAATTCATTATACAGACAGAGATTTGAGCAGTGTTTTTTCAGCGTATGAACCTCAACAATGGTGACAATAAACAAAAATCTTTTTTGTGACTTTAGTAGCTTGTTTTGTGATGCTCAGCATTAATCTGTTTATCTGAACATTTGGTCACCATTGTTGAGGATCATACACAGAATCTTGATGTCTGTGTGAATCTACATGATGCTGTCTAAATAATTTCTGCACAATGATGAAAACTTTAAAATTATTAAAGCAGGACAGGTTTTTATGAATTATCATAGGACTACAACAATATGAGAGAATACAATATTCAGAGATCAGTGAATAAGGCCACTGTATGATAAAATCATCAACAATGAACAACCAAAACCATTTGATCAGATTTTTTTTTCTCACAACTTTTTTTGTAACAAATGTGTTTTAGAGACAGAGTTACAACAATTGGTTGAATAAAAAGTAAAGTCAAAATGTCAAGGGTCAGGAGCCCAACTAAAGTAAACGCTTACCTCTGTAATGGTGACATTTATAAATTTTGATAAAACATCAACACCTCATAAAGAAGATTTGTATGAAAGAAACAAAGTCAGAGTGGTTTGTAATAAGTTAAGATGCTGAGATCTAGAGAGATCTGTTAGTGTTTAATGTTCTGTTTCTGTTATCTGACAGAATCCTTTTGAGAGATTACCATTGTGCTGGAGAGTAGCGCCTATGCTTTAGTAAGTGATGAGCCAGAAACACAGACGTTCTGCTGCATGTTGCTTTATTTAAAAACAGTAACTGTAGTTGCTGATGCAGTGATACAGTAGTTACATTAGCTCATGCATGTGCTGTTGTCAGCTAATGACTTACTGCAAGAGATTTAAATTTTAAAGAAAAGGTTTCATAATATGAATCCAGGAATTACCTGTAAAGAGCTTTTTTGTAAGACATTTAAGAAAAATTAATTTTGTTTGAACAGTCGCTTTTGTTAGTCAATTTAGCTCTAATTTTCAATAAATTTTTTTGACAAGGGCAGCAGGGATGTTCTGAGAACATTTCCAAATAAAATATGGTTCCCTAAACGTTCAGTGAACGTCCTGAATGTTCCCTGAAGCTCCACCAAATAACATCCCCCAAACCTTAAAAGAACTCCACATCGTGACCGTCTCTGAACATACTGGGAACGTTACTAGGCGATGTCCTTAACACCAGTGGGGATGTTCTGAGAATGTTCTGGGAACGTACAATTTCTTGCGGGGTCTGACCTTTGGCAACTAGCGTCAACTTGTTCAGACTGTAAATCGGGGGGAGATTTGCTGTTTTTCTTCTGATCTGTATTTCCATTGTAAGATTTCAGTAGCGTCGGTTTTGTTGGGTTGCGAGATCTCACTCGGTTTTATTTTGCTATGAGATTTCAATGACTGTCAGTTTTGTTCCTTTGGGAGATCTCAATAGCAGTTAATTTTGTTCTGTTACAAGATTTCAATGATGGTTGGTTTTGTTCACCTAGTAACGTTTCCAGAACATTCAGAGACGGTCACGATGTGGAGTTCTTTTACGAGATTTCAATAATGGTCATTTCTGTTCTGTTAATGACGATAGGTTTTGATCCATCATGAGATCTTGGCAATAGCTTTTTGTTTCCATTACGAGATTTCAAAGACAGTCAGTGATGGTTGGTTTTATTTCTTTACAAGACCTCATTGACAGAAGGTTTTGTTCCTTTGTTCCTTTACAGTATTTCAAAGACGGTTTGCTTGATTCTTACCGAGATGTTAGTGACAGCTGGTTTTGTTCTGTTACAACTTTTCAGTGATGGGGTTTTGTTCGGTTACGAGATCTCAATGACTCAAGTATCAGATCTCATTGGTTTTTAGTATCAGTCGGTTTTGTTCTATTTTGAGAGTTCAATGACGGTCAGTTGTATTCGGTTTATGAGATTTCAATGACGTTTGTTTTAGTCGGTCATAAGATTCCAGTGATGGCCGGTTTTGTTCGTTACGAGATCTCTGTAACAGTCAGTTTTGTTCCTTTAAGAGATTTCAACGACAGTCGGTTTTCATTGTCAGTCAGTTTTGTTCAGTTACGAGATCTCAATTCAGTTTTTTTTTTTTTTTTTTTTACGAGATTTTAAAGACAGTTGTTTTTGTTCTATTACGAGATTTCAATGAGGGTCGGTTTTGTTCTGTTACGAGATTTCAATGACGGTAGGTTTTGATCCATCAAGAGATCTTGGCGATAGATCTTTTTTTTCCCTTACGAGATTTCAAAGATGTGTGGTCGGTTTTATTTCTTCACAACACCGCAGTGACGGTAGGTTTTGTTCCTTTGTTCCTTTACAGGATTTCAAAGACGATCGACTTTGTTTCTTACCGAGATTTTAGTGACAGCTGGTTTTGTTCTGTTACGAGATTTCAGTGATGGTTGGTTTTGTTCGGTTACGAGATCTCAATGATGGTTGCTTTTCAGTATCAGTCGGTTTTGTTCTGTTACGAGATTTCAATGATGGTTGGTTTTGTTCAGTTATGAGATCTCAATGACAGTTGGTTTTCAGTATCAGTCAGTTTTGTTCTGTTATGAGATTTCAATGACGGTCGGTTTTATTCGGTTTACAAGATTTCCATGATGTTTGTTTTATTCGGTCATGAGATTTCAGTGATGGCTGGTTTTGTTCTCTTATGAGATTTCTATGATGGTCGGTTTTATTTGGTTTATGAGAATTCAGTGATGGTCGGTTTTGTTCGGTTTTGACATCTCAGTGACAGTTCATTTTGTTCTTTTACGAGATTTTAATGACAGTTGTTTTTGTTCCATTACGAGATTTCAATGATGGTCGGTTTTGTTCTGTTAATGACGGTAGGTTTTGATCCATCATGAGATCTTGGTGATAGCTCTTTTTTCCATTACGAGATTTCAAAGACAGTCAGAGATGGTCGATTTTATTTCTTTACAAGACCACAATGACAGTAGGTTTTGTTCCTTTGTTTATTTTACAGGATTTCAAAGACAGTCGGTTTTGTTTCTTACCAAGATTTTAGTGACAGCTGGTTTTGTTCTTTTACAAGATTTCAGTTATTGTTGGTTTTGTTCGGTTCTGAGATTTTAATGACAGTTGGTTTTCAGTATCTGTTGGTTTTGTTCTGTTATGAGAATTAAATGACGGTTGGTTATATTCGGTTAATGAGATTTCAATAACAGTAGGTTTTGATCCATCATGAGATCTTGGTGATAGCTCTTTTTCTTCCATTATGAGAGTTCAAAGACAGTCAGTGATGGTCAGTTTTATTTCTCTACAAGACCTCAATGACAGTAGCTTTTGTTACTTTATTCTTTTACGACATTTCAAAGACAATCAGTTTTGTTTTGTTACGAGATTTCAATGATGGACATTTTTTTTTCCGTTACGAGATTTCAATGATGGTTGGTCTTGTTCATTTACAAGATCTCATTGATGGTTGGTTTTCAGAATCTGTCAGTTTTGTTGTTATGAGATTTCAATGGCAGTCAGTTTTATTCAGTTTACTTCCAATGCCCACGTTGTTTAAAAAGCAAATGCACTCACGGCCATCTGTTCGCCCATGGGCGTGCTGGTCTGAAAAAGAGGTATGTTCAGGTGCATTGTTGGCATGTTGCTATTTGCACAACTGTGCATTTGACCAACAAAAACCTGGTCTAAAGTCAATGGCGCAGTATTTATTTATTTTTTTTGTAATTTTTTGTAAAAGGCACGTTAGTAATATGTGCCTATAGGTGGGTGCAAAACGCACTTACACTCTGCTTGTTACACACACAGGGACGCGCAGCAGTACACAAACATTAAAAATAAAAGGATTACAATGTAAAAGATTATTATTGTGTACATTAAGATAAAAATGCCTACATGGCATAATGGATAGTCATTTCAAGTATCAGAATTACCTATTTGCAGTAATAACAAATGAAATTGGCTAATTATTTGACAAATCGTGGCAATACACACATGTATTTAAACTGACTCGTCAGATTGAGGGTGTCTATATTCTGCCATGTAAATAGCAATCCGCTATGGTGCAAGCACACCTGACTTTTAAAAGGGAATGGGAGATGACACTCTGATTGGTTTATTGCATGTTACACCCAAAACACACCCATGACTCATTAATAGACTAGGTACAACCCTTTAGGACCATGTGTCTTGTGTGCCAACCATTTTTTCCATAGTTAAGCTAGCAAAAGTGGACATGACTTGAATGCACCAATAGAAATCCAAGTGGTGCTCACTGTAGAGCCAAATGATGTCCAGCTCCCCCTCTCTGGACATAATTGCTATAGTTTTTCTAGTCCAGATCCACCTCTGTGGACTTATTGGGTGGAGTTATGTTTAGTGATAGGGTTATGGTAGGGTTAGGGTATAGTTAGACCAGCTCCACCCGTTACGTCCAGCGAGGGGGAGCTGGACATCAAGCTCCACTCACTGGCCCTGCAGTGAGCAGCCTCTCTATATACATGCAAACTTCAAAATTCTTTTTGTTTCTCTGGCACATAAGGTCTACAATAAGAGATAGTAAAGAGATAGTAAAAAGGTGTAGTGACAGAGCAAGATATAAACTGAGTGCAGTGACTGACAGTAATTAAGTCTTATTGCAGTGTGAGCATGTGCATGTGTCCAATGTAACAGTGTGGCTGAACAGCCTTACAGCATTGAAATGTAAGGTGTCCCTGTATTTTGATGTGCCTCTGCTGATGGATCTGACTCAATTTCCAGAGGGCAGAAAGCAGAAAAGTGTTTGTGCTGGCTGACTAGACTACTTCTTAATGTGTTCAGCTTTCCTGAGACAGCGTTTAGAATAGATGTCCTGGATTGCTGAGAGCCATGTTCCCATGATCTTTTGAGCTGTTTCAGCACCCTCTGCAAAGCAGCAGCTGTACCAGGATGTAATGCCCCTGTAGATGGAGTCTACAGTGTAGATGTAAAAGCTGGTCAGGACTGTTGTGGACAAACAAGGTTGCCCGAGGAATTGAAGTCATTGGTGAGCCTTAATGGCAGACTTTATACACTCTATTAGAGGGTAGAATTGAGAGTGATGCTGAAAAATATAAGGCTCTCCACAGCTAGTATCATATTTACATAGAATGGTTCTTATTGACTTGTAATTAATGAATTATTTATTGTATTTTATTATATTAATGGCACCCATTCTGTATATACTGTATTTATACGCACAGGGTTGTCTATGTTTAGATTAAAGGTGAAATTTGAGTCTTATTTAGTGGGTTGATTCATTCCTGAGTGGGAGAAACTACCCTGCATCTTGGAACAGGCACAAAGGTAAAATTACATCATCATATAGCACAATAACTCAATAAACACAAGTGAGTGGATTTATATACAAACAGAGCCACTGAATCATACCTCATTTTACACGCACTGTGATATTAAGACATGGTTAATAATAGGTGTAGAATCAGGCACCACTTATCACTTACAAACACATTTTTATATAATGCTGTTGAAGACAACAGCATAGGCAAGCCTAAGGTGGTTTGCTGGTCTTAGTTGGGTTACACTATAAGATGGTCTCAGAGCCAGGTCAAAGTAGTTTAGCTGGTTGGCAAGATGATTTCCTGTCCTGGCCAGCTGAAAAAGTGCCCCAAACCCCCTCTAAAATCAGTCAACATACCAGCTTGATTCCATTGTATATGAAAAAAGCTACTGAAACATTTCTCAAAATGTCTTCTTTTATGTTCCATAGAAGACAGAAGGTCACACAGGTTTGAAATGACATGAGAATTTTTATTTTTGGGTGAACAATCCCTTTAAGATGGCAAACCATATTAAGTTTTATCTTCTTTATCTTATCTTGTTTCATATTTTTTTCAGCCGAAAAATTTCAGAAAAATTACTTATCAGGTTGAGTCCCCAAAAGCTCAACTCTATTATCCTAAGGGTCAAAGATGATGACCTCTACTGTTACAGTACAGAAGGGACAGAGACCGACTTTCACAGGTAATGGAGCTTTATTGAGAACCAGTAAGAGTAGTGGCTGAAGTGCAGGTGAGTGAGCGGTGAAGTGGTGCAGGTTCTTGAGATGGAGAGTGATGACAGAGTTCTTTTGTGGTTTCAGATGCAGATGACCTTGGAACTGGAGATGATGGAGACGCTGGAGACACTGGAGACACTGGAGACAAGGAGCACTCACACAGAGAGGAGAGAACACACGAGGAGATTCTTGGAGACAGGTAAGTAGATCACGGGGAGTCCTTAAGGTAAGCATACAGGTAAGTTAAAGGTGCCCTAGAATCAGAATTTGAATTTACCTCGGCATAGTTGAATAACAAGAGTTCAGTACATGGAAAAGACATACAGTGAGTCTCAAACACCATTGTTTCCTCCTTCTTGTGTAAATCTCATTTGTTTAAAAGACTTCCGGAAAACACTCGGATCTCAACATAACACCGACTGTTACGTAACAGTCGGGATCATTAATATGTATGACCCCAATATTTGCATAATGCCAGCCCATTCGACGCATTAGACAAGGAAATGCAGTATTAACGGCTGGATCTGTGCACAGACAAGGTAAGCAAGCAAGAACAACAGCGAAAAATGGCAGATGGAGCAATAATAACTGACATGATCCATGATATCATGATATTTTTAGTGATATTTGTAAAATGTCTTTCTAAATGTTTCATTAGCATGTTGCTAATATACTGTTAAATGTGGTTAAAGTTACCATCGTTTCTTACTGTATTCACGGAGACGAGAGTCGTTGCTATTTTCATTTTTAAACACGTGCAGTCTGTATAATGCATAAACACAACTTCATTCTTTATAAATCTCTCCAACAGTGTGTAATGTTAGCTTTAGCCACAGAGCATAGCCTCAAACTCACACAGAATCAAACGTAACCATCTAAATAAATACTTTACTCACATAATTCGAAGCATGCATACAGCATGCATGACGAACATCTTGTAAAGATCCATTTGAGGGTTATATTAGCTGTGTGAACTTTGTTTATGCAATGTATATATAGTCGAGAGCTCGTGGGGCAGAGGGAGTGCATCTCTTAAAGGGGCCGTGCTGAAAAAATCAGTGCATAGTTAATGATGCCCCAAAATAAGCAGTTAAAAAAATTAATTAAAAAAAAATCTATGGGGTATTTTGAGCTGAAACTTCACAGACACATTCAGGGGACACCTAGGACTTATATTACATCTTGTAAAAAAACAATCTAGTGCACCTTTAATGCAAACGAGATCGGACATCGAATGGTGTGTGTGGGTGCTCTTTATGCTTGGAGGTGATGAGGTGCTTGATGAGGTGCAGGTGCCGGTGATCAGTACTCTGGTGATTGGGTGCGCTGTGATTGGTGAGCGGTGGAGCCTGACGTGTCTGTGACATCTATAGAGTCAGCACAGGTATGGGATTGTGACCAATGTAGAGTTTTAAAGCGCACATAAACAATCAGTGATCAATTAGACAGACACTGGTAAATCGCTTGTAGAAACTAACAAGAGCAGAAAAAGGAGCAACCATTTTACAATATTTTTGGATAGGATCCACTACAAAATCAGCAGCATGTTGTTGTGGATTTTTCAAGAGATACTGATGAGATTAAAGGAACTGAAGAATGCATCATGTCATCGCACTTGATGTGTTACAGATAATTCTGATCTTTGCTGCCAGTTCTATGATCATTTAGCCAAGAAAATGAATTTCTGTTGGTCAGTTTAATTCAATTTGCCAATAGTCTACTATTTCTGTATTGTCCGATAAAGCCAAATGGTCGAACCTCATTATTCTTTGAATATCCCTCAATTCCAGGTCCACCAATTCCAAGAAAATCTACCATCTACCAGCTGGTCTTGGATCTGGTTTAATAGCAAAATAGCATCTTTTCTGCAACATAGAGAGGCAACTGTATTCTAGTTGCTTTTAAAGTATCTATGAAATGGGGCCAGCTTCATTCTGCTAGAGAAGAGCTTATTTTTTTGAGGAAATATATACACAGACGATAGAGACAAACACAGGCGCTCACAGAATCATCAGTGCCGAGGCACTTTTGAGATGTAACCCAAACAGCCTTTCATCATTTCCCTCTGACGATACTTTGTATCACCTTAGAGATGTCTGCGGTGAGGCCACAACAGCTCTTCTTAGTGTGTGTTGCTGACTGTTTGATCGCAGTCCCAAAAGGCTCATGGTTTCATTCAAAAAGGCACTCGTTTGCCTTTTTCTTCAAGCCTAAATAATTCAAAAAGACTATTTTTTTCTTGTGAAAGCACATAGTCTTAGCAAATTGAAATCGTGTTTTATGATAACTGCAGTGTATAGGTTTAATACATAGATTATATAGATTGTGTATAGATTCTTCTGGTCGATCTGTGGAGAGCAGCCTATTGATGAATACTGAGTTTTTGTTTGGACAGAAGGACAGAGATTGATACCTGCCTGTGTAACTTTGCACACTGGAGACATTATCTCTGCATTGCCACAGGAGTGACTGCTCTCTTTTCTACCTGCTCATCTTTGATGTCATTAATGCCAAAACCAGAAATGATCTCATTGTGCATCATGATCTCTCTAATTAAAAGCCTGTCCTGCCATCTCATTATGATGCTGTCATGATTGTGAGTAATAATTCTTTTGTTTCAAAATATATGTTTATGTAAAAGACGTAAAACTCAGCATTACAACACAAGGTAACCGTAACTTGGGTTTACCACATAGACATAATTACAAGTATTTGGACTGCTCCAAAATTGTCATTGGTCTTATATTTATGGTTATCATGCAAGGCCAATAACCAAGATATCTGATCCAGTCCTTAATGTTGGGCTACTGATTGTGCTACATATATGGCTAAGCCTTTCCAAACATCCATGCATATGAATCATGACTTTTAAACCAAGGCTAAATGACAAAATGACATGCATTACAGTTTTTATTTTGATTTGCTATAAGTGATACAAAATAAAAGCACAATCAGTGAATATCCAATATTTATTTATAAATCAACTCACAGTGTTTTGTGCTCAGAATAAGAGAAGTTATTCATTTTCTTCAACTGTGTGTTTACAGACTCAGTATATTTGTCATAAAATGTGCCTTTCTATTTTGGACTAAGCTACAATGTCTGCAGCCTGCAATTCTTCATAAAAGTACATAAAGGGCCGTTCACCAGTGAAGGTGAATGCCAATGTGATTGACAGCTCCTTTATACTTAAGAAGAGAGAGAAAGATGAGCTTTTCTGCAGACAGGAAAGCCCAGACCCAGAAACAGATCAAGAAGTAAGTAGCTGCTCAGTTTTGGATCGATAATATCTAAAGGGAAAAGCCCACTGGGAGGCTCTTGAGAGGAAATAGCCCAGAGGAAACAGGTAATAAAAAAGACAAGTACTTTACACAATACAGAAAAGTGTGCTCTAATAAAAGTCCTGCCACCTTTGTATTCTTTAAAAGGGATAGACAATTTCTAATATGAACATATATGATATGGATTGGTTATGTTGTTTTAAATCTGTGGTCATAATATAATATGCATTTGTGAGTACCAATCTAACTGTTCCCCAAGTGTAAAGGGGAATGGAATTTGTAGGTTATAGAGTGAGATCATGTGAGATGGAATCACCAGTGTGAGTTGGAGGATCAACTCCAAAGAATTTCCCACGGTCGGTTAACTGTAATTTGAAACTGCCGCTCACCAGTGAAGTGAGGTGTATTGAGAAGTCAAACTCTCTCTATCGCTCATTTGGGCTGCTATACACTCAAGCAGACATGTTCTCAAGTCTTTGTCACGAGTCCAAGTCAGGTATTTTTTTGAGATTTTTCTAGATTTTTGTATTTGAAAGGGAATCTATTAAATTGGTCTTTTACATTTAATAAGTTGTAATAAAATTAGTCACAAAGTGAAAATTTTGTTGTTTTTTTATGGAATGTGTTGAAGTATTTTTTTATGAACGATTTATTCACATATAATTATTTTTTTTTAAAATTCATGTGCACTCATGATCTTTAATCAAAATAACTTCCTTTCCCTCTTGTAACAACATCTCTTCTCCGATGACACGTTTACTGGCGCATGGGCGGGACAACCTGTCGCTCACATGAGATTGACCAATAGCAAACCACAACCATCCAGTCAATTCCCGATGGACAAAATCTTCAGTTTTATGCCAAAAATTAAGCAATATCACATGAGCAAGAATGCTATTTTTCTTTGTGAAAAAAAATATTGCTTGCATTTAAACAGTTTTTGCTCTCCCAGGGATTCGTACTGAATAAAGACATCCACAGTGAATCAGTGAATCAATGTTTTGAACAACTCGGTGGAGTGACTTCAATGACTTTTTTCCCCCCATAAACGTGTTTTGTTCCTGAATGTTAAAAAAAAAGTGTTTTTTTTAATGAACTGGTTAATTTAACGTGAATGATTCAATGGCTAATTTATAACACTGCAATCTGCAGAAAGAGTCTCCAAAAAAAAATGTGACAGGCTATCTGGAACATGCAAAAATAGAGTCCCAGTGCTGTTGAACTGAAATATCAGTGCTCTGCTAATCAAAATCGAGAACCAAATCTAATTGTCTTTTAAAGTCAGCAAGAAAGTGATCATCAATCAGAAGGAAAAAAATATTTCTTCTTTTTTTGTAGACCTAAGGATGTATGTTGTCTCAAATTTTGAGTCAAAGTCAAGTCCCATGTCAGTTGTTCAATTAAGCCTCAGTTCCATCTCTGTACTCAGATTTGCCATTATAAACTTTTTTGATGCAACATTTTAAACTCAGCCTCATTTTCAGCAGTAGGGCAAGTCCAACAGTTAATAAAGTTTGAAGACAGTTTCTGGCTACGCCATGAGTGGTTGGTTTGTCTTTGTGTCGTTGCAGTTTGATGAAGTCTTGCTTTGTCTCTCCCAACCTTGACGGATACGGGTGACCTTGCGGTCCACGCATGGCATGATCAGGATTAACTTCAGGATCAGAACCACACAGGGGACCACCAGAGACAACATGTATGATGGAGGCATCCACCACCTATATGATGAAGTTCTCAGAAATTTATCCCAGCCATACACAAATGTGTGACCGGTGCAGAGCAGCAGGGTCATGTAGCCCAGTTTAGACTGTAAAGAAAAGAAGGAAAAATACTCATCATTGTCAGTATTAGTAAAATCTTCTCTACTGACACTCAAATGCATTTTCAGACTGTGAAAGTAATACCTGTACAAAACTGAACTCCCTCCAGTTTAAGGAGTTGCTGACAGAAGGAAGGGATGTAATTCCTAATAGGACAAACAGCCCAAATCCAAGAATTCCCATGGAATAGTAAGAGTCATGACGCCAGGCTGCTGTGTTGTCAAACTCATAGGTTTTGTTATCTTTTATCTGAAAAACAGCAATGAGTTAATCACTTTACTTGTTCTGTGTTCTTTGTGCATATTTATTGATGTTTTCATTAGATATGCACATTTTTATACAACTTTTATTTACTGTAGTACATCAGCAATGCATTTAAGCAAGTACTAAGGGGCAGTTTACATGACACCGTTTTCAACTAAAAACGGAAATCTTTTTATGCATTTTGGCTGTTCATTTACACGACAACAGTGTTTTGGGGGCCTAAAAATGCAAACTTTTGAAAACAGGTTTCAAAGTGCAAGTTTTTAAAAACAAAACTACAAAAACGGTATGCACAAGCATATTACATGTTTAGTCTATAGGCATGCGCGTTGGTGCGAGTGTTCTGTAAAAGAATGCGCAATATGCGCAAGCACGTAGTCTTTCTTTACAAAGTGATATTGCTAACTACTGGCCTGGCATGCATAACACAGCGTTTTGAGTCTTTTTCACAGATTTGTGTGAACGGGCATCTTTTTGATAACGTTGTCATCTGTACAAAGAAAAAACCTTTCTTAATAAATTGTTGTTATTTAAATGTACCCTAAGTAAGAAACTTAGTAAGCAAGTAAGTAAAAAAAAACACATGTATAAATAAAAGCACAATTGTTCACAATAATAGCCTACCAGGAAAATGCATTAAGAAATTAAATAGGGTTCATTTAGATTTCATGTTGATTTTAAGCAGCTGCTCTGTGATAAATAAACTGGATGCCCATATTAGAATAAGCGAGCCCCCAATGATAGCAAGTTAATTTACACTTTCAGTGCCCAGAAAGATACTAAAAACATATTTAAAACAGTTCTTGTGACTACACAACCTTAATGTTATGAAGCGACAAGAATCCTTTGAAAGTGTAAATTAACTTGCTGTCAATGGAGGCCTCACTGAGCCATCGGATTTTATCAAAAATATCTTAATTTGTGTTCCGAAGATGAACGAAGGTCTTACAGGTGTGGAATGACATGAGGGTGAGTAATTAATGAGAGAATTTTCATTTTTGGGTGAACTAACCCTTTAAGTTCTAAGGTGGCACCAGCCCCTGATTTGGCAGCGCTGTGAGGGCTGACAGAAAAGCACTGAGCTTAAGTTGAGATGCAGACACTATTACCTTTATTTTATTGTTAATAAATATTAAAAATATATACTAGGTTGTGGAAATGGCTAATAAACCAATAAGTGGTAATCTACTACAGTGGTAATTTATTGTCTTTTTTTATATTTCTAAATAAGTGTTTGCTTTCCTACATTGTGAAAGTTTTAGTTTTACAAATGGGGACAAACTATGAAGGATGAACAAATAATGTTTTGGATGTCACATTAAAAATAACATTCAAATTGGATGATATTTAAAGCTTTGAAGTGCTGGGAAAAGTTGTGTGAAGCATTTAAAACACCTCGAAAACATTAGAAACATTTCTGCCACAAGTTATTTCTGTTAGTGTTAGTGGCACAATGTTTCTCATGGTTTCCTGATTACACAGCGCTATGAAGAAAGCACTTGAATTCACCTCAGAATTAATAACATTGCTGTGAAATCTTGTGAGAAGCATTTAACTTTGTCGCAGAATTCTCTGGTAAACCACAGATATGGGATCAAACAGTTTCCACGTCGGCACTGTTTGATCTGACATCTGTGGTTTAACAGAGAATTCTGTGATGAATGTGAATGCTTCTCACAAGATTTTACAGCGATGTTATTAATTCTGCAGTGAATTAAAGCGCTTTCTTCACAGCGCTGTGTAGAAATGGTGCTGTGTGATCGAGATCGGCCTGCTGCTCTGAACTTCTGTTGCGATGTCTGTTATTGGTCTGAGCTGCGCAGCTCAAACGAGTTGACTAAATGCATGTTGCAATGACATCACGGGATGTGTCTAAGCCCAAAATCTGCAGAAAATCTGCTGCAATTAAGAAAAAAGGCAAGATCCTCAGAATATTGTTTGCTTGATTTTATAATAAATTCAGCGATCGCAGAATTACAAAATCCTGGAGGGACTGCTTAGATATTTTTAGTATTCAACTTACCAATGATATAGTGTAGACATTTATCTTGTAACGCACATAGTATCTGATGGGAATAACTAAAGTGTAGAGAACATGAAGAAAACCGAAGGCCAGCGCTAACAGGCCCAGTTGCTTCCTGCACAGCATCCAGCGATCCAACCAATTAGGAAAGCGACGGTACTTAGTGCCGTTATAAAGCTGCAGGAATCCAGCCAATGCACCCGGCAGATAACAGAGGGCCAGCATCACCAGGGAGACGATGGGAAAGACCCTGTTGGCCAGCGAGATCATAATGCGAAAAGCGTTGTCTTTACCATTGGTAACACGCTCATAGATAACATCTCTTGTGAGCGCGTAGAAGAATATGAAAGCTGTTAAACAAAGGGCGATGCAGAAAGGCAGTCTCCAGAGAGGGAAGAGTTGCAATGGCAGATCTTCTAACTCAGCAGCTGCTCTGAGGGAGCCTCTGTCCAGGACTGTGAAACCAAGACTTTGAGCAATGTCCACCACTTGCTGTTTAGCATCAGCCCGGTCACCACAGATAAGTACCTAATCAAACGAAGAAGAAGAAGAAGGGAAAAAACAGTCAAACAATTTATACAATGTAACGTGTAATAAAAAACAATTATTTCACTTCAGATACATTTTTGAATAATATTATGTGTAAATGTAAAATTCATCTGCTATTAAGAAAAATGTCTTATAGTTTTGCATGTAACCATGGTTCCCTGAGAAGGGGAATGAGACGGTGCGTCCCCCAGAAGGTGCTATGGGGAATGCCCATAGAGACTGAAGCGTGAGTCTAAACACAACAATGAACTTGACATTGGCAGGCGGCAGCCAATGACGTCTAAACTGGTGCGGCAGAGATTATAAAAGGGCACCTGTGAAATACATCATCCACTTCTTGTCTGAAGGAGGCATGCAGGAATACCTGAAGCAAGGCAAAGGGACACATTGTCTCGTTCCCCTTCTCAGGGAATCATGGTTACATGTATGTTTCCTTTCAAATGGGAACTCGCGCTGCCTCCCCTAGAGGGCACTATGGGGAATGGTATACCCACGCCACCATGCTGAAGGGATGAGTGCCTTTTTGGCTGTGCTAAGTCCTCATCCCTGCACCAGCAACGCGATCATAGACCGGAACGTCCCAAGAATGGAGGCCTCAACATGCAGGATGACTCCAAGAGGGAGGAAGCCTAACTACATTCTCTTATCCAGGCCACTGTCCAAGACAGTGTTCAAGTTCCTTGCAGAGGCTCACAGAGAGCCTAACAACTTAGGTTACAACCTAGCTGAGTTTTAGGAATGAACTCTAAATCGAGAGGAGACTAAACAACACCCCACGCTTAGGAAACCATGCAAGGAGGCTCACAGAGTGCCTACAACTAGCAAATGCTACCCTAGAGGAGCCCTGGGGAGCAGAGGCCACAATAGAGATGTAGCAAGAGGAGGCCTGAAAACGCTTGCAGTAGCCAGGGAGGCTCACAAGGGCCTAACAACTTAGCAAACTGCCTGGCTGAGCTCTAGGACGGTCTTAACATGATGACTCTCTGAACGAGAGGAGACCTAACCAGTTCTCGCTTGCTAGCCCAAAGCTGCATCTCATAGGTCGCTGAGCTAGCAGCCTGCTATACCATAACAGGAACACTCCAAGGAGGCTCAGAGAAAGCCTACAACTCAGAACTACAGAAGAGAGGATGGAGCAAAAAATGCCACTTATAATGAGTGGGCATTATATGTTCCACAAAGGGCAGTAACTAAGGAGGCTCATAGAGAGCCTACTACATAGTATACTGTTTGTCATAGATAACGCATTCACACCCAGCTTCTAATGCCGAACCATCGATAAGGCAGACGATGAAATAAAAGCATACTGCCAAAACATCATAGATCCAGCTTCAGGGCAAGATGTAAAGGCATGTCAAGCCCCACCTGACCCCAGTCAGAAGGGAAGGGGGGGGGGACCAGTGTTTGAACCAGTCCGGACGCTAGAGTGTTTGGACCGGTGCGTTATACAGGTGCGCACGTTCGCCCCCCAAAACTTCCCGACCACAGTCTCAACGGATGTACTGAAATGCTCGGAAGACGAAACCAACGCATTGAGGAGAAAGTTCCTCTTTTCTCCCTGATGTCAGCCAGGTTTACCCAGAGATGTGTCTCTGTGACCACAATGGCCGCCATATATCGATTGATCGTGGTGGCAGTTTGTTTTATGGCACAGAGAGCCAAATCTGTGGTACGGTGCAGCTCCTCTACCGCCTCAGGGGGAGCCCCTGGCCCTAGTCCAGGTCCTTCAGCAGGTTAGCTTGGTAAGCTTGCAACACAGCCGTCAAGTGCAAAGCCGCCCCAGTCTGACCCGCTGATGCGGATGCTTCACCGACCGAGACATAGCGTCTCTTCAATCGAAGGCATCGATGCATAACCATATTCCTGCACCTCCTACACATCAGCATAGTTTGCTTGTGAATAGTGGATGTGAGTAGAATATGGCTTTCCCCAAGATCTCTGCAGTGACATCCTCAATCTCAACAGTCTCTGCTTGCTCATCTTGGCTCGAGGTGAGGAGCATGCTCACTGCCGGATCAGATGATGTGAGAGATAACACATCATCATCCGGCAACTCGCTCTCGCCAGCTGCCAACGACTAAGAGATATTCATTCCTCTTTCAAATTCGTTGGCAAACTCCATCTGTGAACCCCATGAATGCAGTTTCCTACTCACCTCAGCTGCAGCAGGTCCTGAACCGCGAAGTGCAGATAGCTGTCCCGATTCCCTTGAGAAAAGGGACAGATGAGAGCACAGCTTCCTCAAAGGAAAACGCTTGCAGGACTGAGCGTGCATGTTCCTCTCCCAGACACATAACGCACATCTCATGTGTGTCATCAAGTGTCAGAAAACACTGACACAGATGAACACACTTTTTAAAACGTGTTTGCCTATTTACTAGCATGCCTATTTAGACACATGCTGAAACAGACTCCTGCATCTCCTGAAGACAAGAAAGAGGATGATCTATTTCACAGGTCCCCTTTGATACTCTCGGCCACACCAGTTGTGACTTCATAGGCTGCCGCCTACAAAAGTCAAGTTCATTTTCATTTTTAGACTCATGCTTAAGACACCAGTCTTGCCGGAGGCATTCCCCATAGCACCATCTAGGGGACGCAGCGTCTCGTTCCGATTCGAAAGGGAACATATTTAGTACGTTAACATTAGTTAATGCAATAGCTAACATGAAATAACAATAAACAAAACATCATTTTACATCATTTAATGTTAATTTCTACATATAGAAATTGTGTGGATTTAAGGCCAAAAATCTTCAGTATAGTGCACATTTTATCTTGGTTAATATTCTTTTCAGGATAAATAAATGGATAAATAAATGCAGTAAAAATTGTTGTTCATTGTTAGTTCATGATGCCTAATGCATTAAGTAATGTTATCGATAGCACTTTACAACCTTATTGTAAAGTGCTATCACAAAAACTACTCATGCGACAAATTATTTTCAAGTGATTTGATTGTTTTTGACTTATTCTAACAAGTTGCCATTCTGTTGACCTACAAAATCCTTGAAACAAAATGTTCCTTTAATAGTTTTAGACAGCGGTGAAATATCCTCTGGGAATTAAATTTAGTTCACAGCAACGTGCAGTCTGAGCCTGAACAATACAATATGTTGTCACAGTTGGCCTTCAGAAAAAAGAACAAGAAATTATAATCAAAACGACAAATAATAACTGCTCGGCCGGGTGTGACTATTCAGTTTTACTGAGAAACACACAAACTGGTGTCGAAGAACATACGCACTAACATAGTGATAATAATAGTTTGCCAGAGCTCAGATTCCATCTGGCCAGTTTCTCAACCACCACCTGCTGATGTGAATATGACTTTCCCACAAAAAGACTCTGCTTTACTGTCAGGAAGACGCTTGCCTCATTTCATAAACAGTGGACAAAGACAGTTATACATGCATTAACTTCTCTTTTATACTGTATCCAGGTAAATGTTGTGCTTTTTTGTTTTATGATATGTGTCATCTATCTGCCTTAGAGTAGAGATGGAGTAGAGGAAATATGAAGTGCAGCTGCATGCCATTTGTCATGTCTGATTTGTCTTTTTGTTCGTATTATAATGACAAAAGCCCAAACAAACACCTAAGCCTGTGTGTCTTTATCCAAGGCTGACAGTCTGTTAAGCTTGAATCATTAATTTTAAACAACTCTGTTCAAAACATATTTTCTGTGCTTTGCCCCTTTGTTGCCTAAATGATTAACAACATTTTGCAAAACTTGAGGATTGATGCATGAGAATTTGTTATCTATGTGCTTTCTATGTCTTAATCATTTTCTCTCACTAACTTTACAGCTCTTTAATTGCTTTGAATAAAATTTTAGTTTATTTTTGTGCAATTACATATCTTTGCTTGTTTACACTTATGTATTTTATGTATTGACTGGGCTACACCTTATCTTGAGGGTCCCTTTTTAAACATTATGTTTACTATGTTATGTTGCCAATATGTAAACATAATATCAGACCATTAGTAGACTGTTAGGGGTAGGGTTTGTACAATACATTAATATATACTTGCAAAGTACTCATAGTAGAAGTTGAAGGACCATCACAATAAAGTGTAAGCAGAGAGTCTACTAATACTCAAATTGGAGTTAGTTGACATGTAGGTGCAACGTTACTTAAAGTCAAATGAATGAAAGGGGACTGTCAAAATAAGGTTACCATTGCCTGTTAGTATTCGGTCCAACTGACTGGACAAACACTGTGTTTATGTTTTACCTGTCTGTTGGCATCGAGTCCCCCAGACTGCAGTGCCCAGGCAGAGATGGTGTTGAAGGCTTTGACTACAGTCGCCCCTGGAACCAGGCTGCTCAGGTATTCGGCATTAGATTCTGGGTACAGACCTCTCCTTAGATTATTGCTGACGTCTATCAGCACCTTTCCCTCAAGAGTTGAAGCCAGAGACTTCAAAAATCCATAGTGCTCCCTCTGCACAGCCACAAAAATCACATGTGCTTCACAAGCTGCTGCTGCATGAGCCTTGACCTTTGACCCCTTAGGCAGCAGCAGAGAGTTTTTAGGGTCCCGGGATCCATATACAACGTTGTACCCTGACTGGAGCAAACGGAGCCCCAACGAGCGTCCAAAATCACCTGTTCCAAAGATGCACACAGTCTCCTTTTCCTGCATCTTTCCATGCAGTTCTGTCATTGCGACCGAGTCTGAATTCATTTCTAAAAAATAAAAGAAGACACCATGCACTGTAATGGAAATAAAGTTCTATTAAACACTCAAGCAATGGCTATTAAAAAGTGCAATAAAAACACCAATTACACTTTTCATTTCAGATTTGATACAAGTGCTGTGGCTATAGATTATATTTCTGCTTGAGTGATTTATATGCTTGTTTTTGGGCTACCACAGGCAATGATGGTGTAATTAAATTTAATTATGGTTTGCGCATAGTACATTTGGGTGCACCAGTTAATTTATGGCTTATTTTGCTCCTTTAAAATACACAGGTTGATATATTGCAAAATACACTTATTACAACCTAAGGGTTAAAAACAAAAACAAAAATTAAAAATTAAAAATAATTAAAAAAATTAAAATCGCCTTTTAAAATATGCTCAAAAAATATCAACAAATACTCACGGATAAAGATGCAAGGAATTTATTTTCTGGAATTTGTGCACCAGTCTCTGGAAAATCCACAGATCTCCTCTTGTAGAATCAGACCCGGACTATTGAAATTACTGACTAACAATGTGATTTTATTGCAGAATTTCTGAATTCTCTGTGTCAATAATTGTCATCATATCCCAAAAAGCTGTTTAGCAATGCAGTTTGATCATCAAAACCAGCTTTTACAGTTCTTCTGCAATTTCTCTTGTATCCACTTGCATTTCTTCACGGGTCTAAGGCTGTTTCTTGCCTGTATGGGTCTGTTTATAAGCATGTGGGTGTGAGAGCCATTTATTTATGACCTGCCCACAGCTCAGTGGAGGTTTAGATTTGGGAAAAGAGAGAGAGGTTGTTTTGGTAATGGATAAAGTCCAATGTGGAAATTCCAGAGCAACTTGAACTCTCTCTGTTTGTGTGTGTGTGTGTCTGTTTAAAGGCACATAATGTTTTCTTTGCCTCCTGTGTGTTTTGAGGCCAAGGCCTGCCTGGAAGTAAGTTGCGCAACAGCGGAATAACTGCGGCGGTCTGGCCAAGTATCTCAACACTTCGGAAACACTTTTTAACTGAATCAGCAGTGTTCTGCAATAAATCAAAAAAAAAGTAAAAGATACTTATTCCTGTTGTTTGTAAATTCACCAAGAGGACTTTCCATAAAGGGAGGGAAATGCTTTTATTTCTTTATTTGCTCCATAAAAACCTATTTGTCTCACATATACTATACCTAAAAACTGGCCTCCCAGAATCCTGAATGATACATTGAACACAGTTATCACAGTGTGCATTATCTGCTGCACACCTCCTCCCATCTGTAAAACCCACTGGAGGTGTCATCCACCAGTAATAAGCACATGGAGATTATTTATTATCACATAATAGATCAATGGAATCCTCACACCCACTTTAGGACTACCTTACCAGGGTTAAGACTTCAGGGGCGCAGTCACGGCATGACTACTGAATGATCAGCGATATATCACATAGCTCCTCATTATTCCTGCTCTACTGGCTGAGAGCTGAGAGACTAGTTCTTTGTCAGTTATAATTATAACTGCATGTGCCTACCTGCAGTCTGGGCCACCCTCAGCGTGCCTCTCTTGAACAGGAGTGTGTGTTATGCTACACAAGCATGAAAAATTGAATCCAGAAGATTGTTTTCTAAAGGATGTTTTGAATGAAATGGTTACCTAGAACCAAATAAGCACACATGGTTCAGGTATGCATGGGATTGTGAGTTAAAATGTTACAGATGTACAGATCTTTATGTATCTTAAAGTTGTGACAGAACTCTTGTGTGAATATTCCAGATTTAGTACAAGTTAAGCTCAATCTAAAAGCATAATGTTGATATCCAATTTATTTTGACTTTTTTTTTTTTTTAAAGAAAACATTTTTGAGTTGAAATTATTTTTTTGTGGTGATGCACACAAACGCTTTCAAGTGAGCTTATTTTGTATTGAACCTAGAAAATCCCTATAAAGGTGGACTGTTGCTCAATGCTGAAATTTTTGTTGCATTAAACACTGATTAATTAGCATGTGTCATTGGGTTTCAATGAGGCTGGAATGTTTTTTGAGCTGTGCTTTTGCATGTAGTCATGGTTGCATTGATATTTGGGATATTTATTAGAGAGAGGGCATGAGTGGTGATAATCATTTAGAAAACTTGGCTGAAAAGAATACATCTGAAATTCATCGTTACAAACTCTAAATTGGAACACGGTCTGTCTGTGTGAATTCAAATTTAATAAATCTCAGCCTCCCAGCTCTCCCATACATGAATAGATGCTATCATTTGCATTTGGTATCATAAGGAAATGAGACCAGAGTAAATCACAGGAAAGAAGGGGAAATTATGTTGTTTGAGGATGGAAATGACTGCATTTTTTGGTAAAAAAAAAAGAAAATTACTAATGAAGAAATTGTTTGTTATGATGCCTGGTAAACCAAGGACAGATATGGAAGGCTAATACTCTTTAATAATTATATTCTCTAAAGTAAAATGTTTTTTATAAGATGTCCTCTTTATCTCTCTCTCTCTCTCTCTCTCTCTCTCTCTCTCTTTCTTTCACACAAACACAGATGTATTTGGCACTCACAAGCTGGAATATTTAAGGTCATGTCCCTTTCCCCAAAACCGGTTGGCCCCTCAAGACCCAGAGCTTTTCCTGCTCTCCCTCCTGTGTTGAAATCTGGGGTTTATCATTTACATCATCCCGCATGCATTCTTTCATTTTTATCTACTCTTGCTAAACAGTGTATGATGGCAGTACTGCATGTGAAGAGTAATCACACAGATGATATTTACTCATATAGTGGGATTGACACTAACGTGATGAGACAAATTTACATAAAAAGAATGACAAGAAACATGGTGGCGTGTTACTCTCTGACAACTTGATGAACATGGGAGTTCATTTGCACATATTGTCTTGTTTTTGAAGGAGGTATCGTGAGAATGTGGTGTGTGTTGTGTGAAGTGTTTACTGACTGTTATCTTCTTACATAATTGATGTGAAGATCTGACAATGCTTCCTCTGTTCTGATACAGTTTTGGCTCACAGATACAGACACCAGAACACAGCAGATTTTGGTCAGAATATGTTCTTCCTGGCTTCTGTTGCTGAGCAATTCCACCTCGTTTGTTTGTATGAGCAGAAGAGTGAGAACACAGATGTCATCCTCTTAGTAAAATCTGAAGCACACCAATTTTGGCTGTATCAGGGTGTATTTTGAACTGTGAATTCCGAAAACTCCAACAATTGTCTTTTTCTACTGCAGTGGGAGACCACCTCTGATAGGGGTTTGGAGAATTATAGTTATTTTTTTTTCTCTCCCAGGAAATGTATTTTTGGAGCTGTGAAAAGGTCAGGTGGAGATTAGATTCAAAATTTCTTAATTTCTGTCTCTAAGTAGTCCAGACACTCACAAACCATATATGTAAATGTATATTTTCTCCGACACTCACACTCTCTGTCTATCAGATTAACTTTGTAGGATGGATAATGAAGGGAGAGAGCAAATAAAGATACATTTATTTTTTAATTGTGTCTCCTAGACAACAATGAGATTAAATGGAGAGCAAATGGATACTTTGCCTTGTGCTTCTCTGAATTTTTTTTCTATTGAGAAAAAGACCCAATAGTTTTAGATGAATTTTGGAAGAGATCTCAGCATTGTCATAAACTATGAGTCAATTTGTGTGTGTGTGTTGTGAATGTATTTGTCTTTATATGTTTATATCACCACTTGAGGGCAACCAATCTGTCATGACCAATCTGACCCCTAGGGATCTGTGGAGGTATTGCAAGTGCTGGGTGTAGTGGTATGAACTCAAGTAGTTATGTATGTATTGCTTATCATTAATATTATTAGTTGTCATTTGTAAAATATGGTTCTTGTGTTAAATGTATATCAAAATATATTTGTATATAGTATTGTGCAATGATGCCAACTTGAACATCACGTAGACCTGTAGACGCTGGCGGGTGACGCTAGAGGGCGATCGTGAGCCGCAGGACATAGAGCTTAATTTATATATGAAGAAGCCACTCTGGCAGTCACTGATAAACAGTTGAAAATAACTAATTCCTATCTCTGTTTATGTGTTTTTACAGGTAAGATGAGTGATGTGGCATCACAGTTTGTGTTCATAAAATGTTATACGTTAGTTATATGTGTTAGTTTGATGAATTTGTATATTAATTCGATAAATTTAACGGTTGAGATGCGGCCGGCGGCGCCCGCGCGATGGATTGCGCAATCGCGGCTGGGAGGCGGCCGACTCCGCTGGGCTGGTGGAGGCCGCGCGAGATATTACAGCAACATAATCATATTGCTTAATGTTGTTAGTATTACAATATAATTGTAATAATTGGTTATGAAAGAGTTTATATTTGTTTATTGTTACGTTTGTGTTCTGTAAACCTGTCATGGGTTAGGAATAAATAAATTGCTGATACAGATCGTTTATAACAGAGCACACAGAGAGACATAGCATACTAAAAAGGAAACTAAGTGCTTATACACCGTTTGTGTATGTTTATTGAGTATTGAGTATTATTGTCTGTCTGATGTAATGGAAATGTTAATGTGTTACAGACAGTATACAGCAATATATTCTTATTTTCTTTTGATGTAGTGTCATAAGATTGTGCAAAGTGAGTTTAAGGACATAGAGCTTAATTTATATATGAAGAAGCCACTCTGGCAGTCACTGATAAACAGTTGAAAACAACTAATTCCTATCTCTGTTTATGTGTTTTTACAGCAATAAAACAATATATGTGCCACCAGAAGTCTCCGCCTCTTCTGTGTGTGCAACATCATGGCGAGCCAGCCAGGAGAGGACTGCTGATTGGATGTGAGAGAGACAGTTCCTCCCTGAGACGAACCTAGAAATAACAGAAGATTCATCAATAGAGAATAAAGTACATTATAGAGACTTAATTCAAACAAACAAACAAAAAAAAATGGAACAACTTCAAGACTGCGTTAGTTCCAAGTTTCTAATGCTAGAGAAGCATGATCTGATAAAAGTCTGCCTCCATCTGAAGTGCAGCGAGCCATCGGGTGAAGGTTTCCCAGGCCAAACGAGGCGAGCGCTGATAAGGCTGGCAGAGGGAACATTGGATGAAATTGAGGAAAGTTTAGAAGAGGAACAATATGCAGAGAGCCTTAATGAACTTCTGTGCTTCATCGAGTCCCTTAAGGAACCAGCCGAGCTCAAAGTGTCACCAGTAACCCAGTCTGAGATAGAGAAGCTAAGAAAAGAGTATGCAGAACTACAGCAGACTCATGCAAATGCTCGTCGTGCATTAGAGGAACAGATTGGGCTACTTGAAGAAAAACAACAGAGAGGAAAAGATAAAATGAGTGTGAAAGAGCAAGCCACCAGACACGAACCGATTCCTGAAGTTACTCTGAGGAGGGAATTCCGAGTCTTCGGACAGATTGGAGAGGCTGGTCAAAAGGAAAAATTATCATACACTAGCCTCAACAACCAGATTGAATCAGGAGTGAGAAAGGGGTACGCAGAGGCGGAAATCATTGAAGCAGTTATCAGAGCAGTGAGTCCTGGCCTTCCCCTCAGAGAACTCCTTGAAATCAAGCGAGACCTCACACTTTCTACATTAAAGACCATCCTCAGAGGACATTATAAAATAGACTCTTCATCAGATCTACTGCACAGGCTCATGAACATCTCTCAGGAACCCAAGGAGTCTGCTCAAAGTTTTCTGTTCCGAGCCATTGAACTGAGGGAGAAACTACTGTGGACATCTGGAGATGAGCATGATGGAGAACAGTTTAGCCCTGAGCTCATCCAACGAAAGTTCCTTCGCTCTGTGGAGACAGGCCTTCTAAACGATGCGGTTAAGTTCCAAGTCAAACCATACCTCAGTGATCCTAAAGTAGCAGATGAAGTGTTGATTGAGAAAATCGGTGAAGCTGCTAATCTGGAATTGGAGAGACAAACAAAGTTAAAGAAAGCAGTGACTCCAAAGCCTCTTAGACTAAGTGAAGTTCGAGCAGTAGAACACATCTGCAACACTGAGCAACATTCGAGCAGCGAGATGGAGACTCAAGGACAGAGGAAAGAGACATTAATGAAAGACATTATCACTGGCAAAGACAAGAAGAAACAGATACAAAGCAAAGAGACTAACAATGACACTGCTAAAGCAATTGAAGACCTCAGAGCAAACGTTATGGAAATGACCAAAATGTTCAGAGAGACAATGGAAGCGACCAGATCACAGTTTCACCCTCCCATGACCCCACTTCGAACTGAGAGGAGACCCAAAGGCTGCCGTTCATGTCAGGAGGCCCAAAGAGGTGAAGAGTGCAGGCACTGTTATCGCTGCGGACAAGATGGACATCTGTCACGGGGCTGTCGACAACGGAGGCCCGCATCGGGAAACGGGAGGGGACTGCTGAGCTGGACCCCCCAGTAGTCCATTCCGCCATTGGGTCCCAGACGAGTTCAGAAATGCAACAGACATCCAGACCTGTACAAAGCAAGCAAAATAGTAAAGAAAATAATATTCAACCTGTTACTCATTCAGATGCGATCACTTCTGCTGATAAGTCACTGTCCCTCGCCACGCCTGGACTTTTGAACATCATTGGAAAAAGGTGCTTGGTTCACTGCCAGCTCAATGATGTCTCAGTTGAAGCCTTATGGGACACAGGAGCCCAAGCCAGTATTATCAACGCAGACTGGAGGGAACGACACTTACCACATACCACCGTCAGACCGATTGAGGAGCTCCTGGGGCCAGGAACGCTTACTGGACTGGCTGCCAATCACACAGAGATCCCTTTTGATGGCTGGGTGGAAGTGAGCTTCCGTCTAAGTGATGATCCAGGTACAGAAGGGACCCTGCAAGTACCCATACTCGTGGCAAGTGATATTAGCGTGGCTGAAAACCCTATCATCGGTTACAATATCATCGAAGAGATAATTACCAGGTGGGAGAAACAGAGACCATGGTCCAGTACTGTCTGTAGGGTAAGCAAAGCTTTCTCTATTTCAATGAATAAGGCCAGATCTATGCTTAAACTGTTGAAGACTGTAAATTCAAATGTGACAGTTGGAACGGTGCGAGTGGGTAAACAAAAGGTCCAGCTCAACGCAGGGCAAATAACCACTGTCTATGCACAAGCACACATTGGGGGGCAATTTCAAGAACAAAGCCTGTTATTCACTCCAAGTGAACCATCACCACTACCAGAGTGTTTAATAATGCAGGAAGGCGTAGTCAAAGTTGGTAATGGGAAGACAGCAAAAGTGCCAATTGCCATCGCTAATACAGCCAGTCACCCAGTCATACTTGCGCCACGACTCATCCTTGGCCACCTGGAAGTGGTAAAGACAACTTACCCAATAAAAACAGACTCTTTCCAGAGAAATGAGACTCAGATGGAGCAGGTGATAGAACAGCCAACATCCACGGTGCAGACATGTGGGGTGGGTGTTACACCACATCAATCAAAGAGACCCAGTCAGTGGGATCCACCAATAAAACTTGAACACTTAACAGAGTCACAGCAGCAGATTGTACGACAACTGTTAAAGGAAGAGTGCAACGCTTTTGCTTTTGATGATGATGATGTTGGTTGCATCCCCTCACTCAACATGCATATTACACTCCATGACAAATCACCTGTGCAAAAGACTTATATTTCTGTGCCCAAGCCACTTTTACAGGAGGTGAAGGAGTACCTTCAAGATCTGCTGAACCGAGGGTGGATAAGCAAATCAAGATCTCATTATTCCTCGCCAGTCGTCTGTGTGAGGAAAAAGGACGGGAGCTTGAGACTTTGCTGCGACTATCGTGAATTAAATCGCAAGTCTGTACCTGACAGGCACCCCATTCCCAGGATCCAGGATATGCTGGACTCCCTGAGCGGCAGGTCTTGGTTTTCGGTCTTGGACCAAGGGAAGGCCTATCACCAAGGATTCCTTGATGCCGAGAGCCGACCCCTAACAGCCTTTATAACACCCTGGGGACTATTTCAGTGGAACAGGATTCCATTTGGCCTTAGCTCAGCTCCAGCCGAGTTCCAGAGAAACATGGAAGCTTGTCTAGAGGATCTGAGAGATGTTATCTGTCAGCCTTACCTGGATGATAACCTTGTTCATAGTACCTCTTTCAATGATCATGTTGCTCATGTTCGCACAGTTCTCCAAAGATACCAGAAACATGGAGTCAAACTCACCCCACACAAATGTGAACTGTTCCGAAGGAAAGTGCGGTTCTTGGGCCGTATTGTTTCTGAGGATGGATATTCCATGGATCCAGCTGAAATAGCCCCGGTGCAGGCCCTGAAGCTCCGAAAACCAGCTACAGTGGGAGATTTGAGAAAAATTATGGGATTCCTTTCCTATTATAGAACTTACATACCCAATTTCTCTCGCCTGGCAAGACCTCTCTATCAGCTGATAGCGGTGCCACCTCAAAACACATTACCTGCTGAGCCTAAGGGAAAGAAAAGAACTAAAGTCAGTACTAAGTTAAAAGGGCAGGCATCCCCCAACACACCCATAACTTGGACACAGACTCATCAAGATGCGTTGAACACACTGATTGACTGCTTAATAGAGCCACCAATTCTTGCTTATCCTGACCTGACTCTACCGTTTGTCCTCCATTGTGATGCGTCACAGGATGGATTGGGGGCAGTCCTGTATCAAAAACAAAAAGGAAAGATGTCAGTGATTGCATATGGGTCAAGGACACTCACACCACCGGAGAAAAACTACCACATGCATTCAGGAAAACTAGAATTCCTCGCTCTTAAGTGGGCCATTTGTGAACGCTTTAGGGATTATTTGTTCCATGCTCCACATTTTGAAGTGTACACAGACAATAATCCCTTAACGTACATTTTGACGACAGCCAAACTCAATGCAACAGGGCACCGTTGGGTCGCAGAGCTGGCCGATTTTAATTTCACCATCAAATATCGGCCAGGGAGATGCAATGCAGATGCAGATGGCTTGTCGAGGATGCCGCTGGACATTGACCAGTACATGAAGCTGTGCACAGAGGAGATAAACCAAGATGTGATAAGTGCTGCAGTGCAGGGTGTGGTTTTAACTTTCAAGGATGCTTCTCTGTGGACAAGTGGAATTCACTTACAAGCTGTACATCTGGTGGAAGACAACATCTCACTGCCCACTAATATGTGTCTGTCACAGGAGCAGATCAAACAATCCCAAGAGAAAGACCCAGTTATCAGCCGTGTCCTGGAGTACAAAAAAAATAACAGTCGTCCATTTGGCCGCACCCTCAAAGAAGAATCTCAGGATGCCAGATTCCTGTTGAAACAGTGGACACGACTACACTTGAGCGATGACGGAGTCCTGTACAGAAAAGCAGGAAAGAGAAACCAGCTGATTCTACCGAAAGAACATCATCAAGCAGTTTACAGAGAGTTGCATCAGGAAATGGGGCATCTGGGAACAGAGAGGACTCTAAGTCTAATTCGTGAAAGATTCTATTGGCCCCATATGCAAAAAGAGACAGAGCACTTTGTGACGCGTGTATGTGAGTGCCTGAAAAGGAAAAAACCTCATAAGCCTACAAAAGCCCCATTGGTTACAATTCAAACCACCTACCCATTCCAGCTTGTGTCCATTGACTTTCTTCACCTTGAGAAGTGCAAAAATGGTTATGAGTACATACTTGTAGTGATGGACCATTTCACACGTTTTGCCCAGGCTTACGCCACAAGAAATAAGTCGGCAAAAACTGTGGTACAGCATGTCTTTGGTGATTTTGCCCTCAAGTTTGGCTTCCCTGAAAAAATCCACCACGATATGGGAAGAGAATTTGAGAATCACCTGATGGATCAGTTGCAAGAGGTTTGCGGTGTGCGTGGGTCACACACAACCCCGTATCACCCAATGGGCAACGGGCAAGTTGAAAGGTTCAACAGGACGCTCTTGTCCATGCTCAGGACGCTGAGTGATACAAAGAAGGCTGACTGGAAGAACTCGCTGTCCAAAGTGGTCCATGCATACAACTGCACCCGCTCTGAAGCAACTGGCTTCTCTCCATATTACCTGCTATTCGGACGTTCACCCCGGCTCCCCATCGATCTCATGTTTAACCTGCAGGCAAATGAGAAACAGCAGAGTTATGCAGAGTATGTTGCAAACTGGCAAACACAGATACAGGAAGCCTATGATATCGCATCAAAGACTGCAAGTAAAGAGGCCTTGAGAGGGAAAAAATATTATGACAAGAAAATCCATGGCATTGAGCTTTTGCCTGGCAACAGAGTCCTACTCAGAAACCTAAGCGAAAGAGGAGGACCAGGTAAACTGCGCTCACACTGGGAAGATTGTGTGTATACAGTGATAAGTCGGAAAAGCCCTGATGATCCAGTGTACGAGATCAGACCAGAGAAAGGAGGACAGAGTCGGGTGGTACACAGAAACCTCCTGCTGCCCTGTGACAGTTTACCTGTAGAAAAGCCAGACATAAAGGACGGCCAAACACAAAAAAGAAAGCACAGTGTTAAGAGCAGGAAAGTGCCAGAACAACAACACGACCTAGACTCAGGCAGTGATGATGACGAAAGATATGAACTCTGCTGTAAATTTCCACCCCGTTCCGAACACAGTGCAAATCTCACCACACTGAATCCTGAAGCTGAACCATTTGAACCGGCTATGATGGATGAGTACTTACCCGAATACCAACCTGATGCTGGAGAAGGAGAGAATGCAGAAGTCACAGAAACGGAGGAGGAGAATGTTCCACAGGAGGACAACGATTCTGTAGAGGGGGATCAGGATTCTGTGAGTGAACTGGAGGTGCCACAGTCATGCACTTACCCACAAAGACTGAGACATCAGCCAAAGATGTTGACTTATAATGAACTGGGAGCACCGACAGTGGTACGGAGAAATGTAGTTCTGAAGGATATCAACTTCCAGCCTGCTTGTGGTCAGAATCTGTGGAGGCCATGGACTTTAATAAACAACAGAATGGTAAACTAAAGACAATCAAATATCACAGAAGAAAAAAAAAAAAAAGAGGAAAGAAAGAGGAAATAGAAAGAATACATACCTGTGAGTTGAGACCCGTGACCTGTGACCTGTAAAGTAAACAGAAAAAAAGAGGTAACAAGATAAAGTGAATAAGTGGCCGAATATTATGGAGTCTGATTACATGGTAAGACTCATCTAATTAAGATGTAACTGTTTACATATATGCTAATATTGCTGGTAGGAATAGTCAGATAAGTGGTAAAGTGCAATAGTTAAGAAAATATAGCACAATAGTGACTGAACCCTTTTTTTTTTTTCTAGAAAATAAGCCGGCAAGGAGGGAATAACTGATTTCATGCACAGAGTTTAAACAAACTGAGAACCTACCTTTTGTCTCACAGCAATGTACAGGTCATCCTGAAAACAACTGTTCTAAAGTTGTGGTAAAATGTCGGAAGAACATTTTTAAAAGTGGGGGAGGGTGTAGTGGTATGAACTCAAGTAGTTATGTATGTATTGCTTATCATTAATATTATTAGTTGTCATTTGTAAAATATGGTTCTTGTGTTAAATGTATATCAAAATATATTTGTATATAGTATTGTGCAATGATGCCAACTTGAACATCACGTAGACCTGTAGACGCTGGCGGGTGACGCTAGAGGGCGATCGTGAGCCGCAGGACATAGAGCTTAATTTATATATGAAGAAGCCACTCTGGCAGTCACTGATAAACAGTTGAAAACAACTAATTCCTATCTCTGTTTATGTGTTTTTACAGGTAAGATGAGTGATGTGGCATCACAGTTTGTGTTCATAAAATGTTATACGTTAGTTATATGTGTTAGTTTGATGAATTTGTATATTAATTCGATAAATTTAACGGTTGAGATGCGGCCGGCGGCGCCCGCGCGATGGATTGCGCAATCGCGGCTGGGAGGCGGCCGACTCCGCTGGGCTGGTGGAGGCCGCGCGAGATATTACAGCAACATAATCATATTGCTTAATGTTGTTAGTATTACAATATAATTGTAATAATTGGTTATGAAAGAGTTTATATTTGTTTATTGTTACGTTTGTGTTCTGTAAACCTGTCATGGGTTAGGAATAAATAAATTGCTGATACAGATCGTTTATAACAGAGCACACAGAGAGACATAGCATACTAAAAAGGAAACTAAGTGCTTATACACCGTTTGTGTATGTTTATTGAGTATTGAGTATTATTGTCTGTCTGATGTAATGGAAATGTTAATGTGTTACAGACAGTATACAGCAATATATTCTTATTTTCTTTTGATGTAGTGTCATAAGATTGTGCAAAGTGAGTTTAAGGACATAGAGCTTAATTTATATATGAAGAAGCCACTCTGGCAGTCACTGATAAACAGTTGAAAATAACTAATTCCTATCTCTGTTTATGTGTTTTTACAGCAATAAAACAATATATGTGCCACCAGAAGTCTCCGCCTCTTCTGTGTGTGCAACATGCGCAGTTCCTCACATTCACCTCTCGTGCACTTCCTCACTTTCAAATTTGCTGTATTGATTTAGGTAATCAAGAACTAATGAAGTTTGTGCGCAGTTTCGTTCCTCTTTCTTCTCCTTATATGGTAGCCTGCACTTATGTAAATAAATACATTCTTGTGTGTACAATTAATAGCCTACTCCAAGTTTCAAATGGCGGATTTCAGGCAATAACGGCTTAAAGGGTTAGTTCACCCAAAAATGAAAATTCTGTCATTTATTACTTACCCTCATGCCGTTCCACACCCGTAAGACCTTCATTAATCTTTGGAACACAAATTAAGATATTTTAGTTGAAATCCGATGGCTCCGTGAGGCCTGCATAGCCAGCAATGACATTTCCTCTCTCAAGATCCATAAAGGTACTAAAAACATATTTAAATATGTTATATGTAAATATGTTATATGTTTAAATATGTTATATGTTAATATTAATATTATAAAGCGACGATAATATTTTTGGTGCGCCAAAAAAAAACAAAACAAATGAACGACTTATAAAGTGATGGCCGATTTCAAAACACGCCTTTAGGAAGATTCGGAGCACAAATGAATCAGTGTATCGAATCAGTGTATCGAATCTGCTGTTCGGAGCGCCAAAGTCACGTGATTTCAGCCGTTGGCAGTTTGACACGCGATCTGAATCATGATTCGACACACTGATTCATTTATGCTCTGATGCTTCATGAAGCAGTGTTTTGAAATCAGCCATCACTAAATGAGTCGTTATTTTGTTTTGTTTTTGGCGCACCAAATGTATTCTCGTCGCTTTATTATAATGATATTGAACCACTGTACTCACATTAACCGATTTAAATGTGTTTTTAGTACCTTTATGGATCTTGAGGAAATGTCATTGCTGGCTATGGAGGCCTCACGGAGCCATCGGATTTCAACTAAAATATCCTAATTTGTGTTCCGAAGATTAACGAAGGTCTTACGGGTGTGGAACGGCATGATGGTAAGTAATAAATGACAGAATTTTCATTTTTGGGTGAACTAACCCATTAAACTGCACTCTGTTCCTCACACTAAGCTCTCGTATAACTTTAGAATACTAGTGCATATGTCATACGGATTATTTCAGTGATACTTGTTTTATGTTTTTTTGAAGCTTGGAATTTACAATCACCCTTCCGTCAACGTCATCTTTCCCTCATCCATCTCAACCGGTGTTCAACTACAGAATCTTATACAAGTTTGGAGTCATGTGAGTAAATGATGACAGAATTTTTATTTTTGGTTTACTAACCCTTTAATATTGCTCATCAAACAGTAGGCCTAATACTTTTTATTCATGTATTCATTGATATATATATATATATATATATATATATATATATATATATATATACACACACACACATATATATATATATATATATATATTAAAAGGCATTGTCTATTATTAAAATGTTTTGTTATAGACTTTTTTTTTGCAACAAAAAGCTTACAGAAAATAAAAAATGTAGGTGTACTGACAATAGGTCCTATTCTTTTTGAAGAAGCCAAGTATATAACAAGTGTTTTTCTCCAATTATCATGCATGCCAGTACATCTTAATTGAGTTGAATTGGATTGAAAGAAAAGGAGTCAAAAGCATGTCAGGTGTACAAAGAATATTTATGTTTACATGGTATCACAGATGTGGGCAAGAAAAACATCAAACTGTTCCTGCTGGGACTAAATGTGGTGTGTGTGTGTGTGTATATGTGTGGCAGAGGAAAGAAACAATAGAACAATGTATAAGACAAACAATAGCAGACAAGAATGAGGGTGGCGGAAACCAGCCAGTATGGAGCGATGCCATTGTAATATACAGCACCTAAAATACACCTAAAATACGTTCCCAGCTCACACTATTAAATACACAAAATTACAAACTATTTCTATATTTATTCTGGCAATAATGTTTCATTGGGTTGTGGGTGGAATTTGGCAACAAGTTATACAAAACCCAAAGGAAGGCAAGAAAGAAAGTAAGGAGGAGAGGAAGAGAGTATATTTATAACACCATTGGCTCTATTTTATTATTTTTATTGTAAAATTGATGAAATAAGACAAAGATTTCCATTTTTTCTAGGAAAAGAGATGCACTACAACAGTGGAAGTGAAGTTTCAACCACATTGATTAATTTGGGAGAAGAAGGTTAAATTATCCATGGCAAATCCATTTAATGAGCAAATAGGTAGAATGCAAGAGGAATTATTCAAAACCCAGTTAATTCAATTACTCAGCTTTCTCCACTAAATGCTACTGATCTAATTCCTCTCCATTAGCGTAATTATTTCCCTCTTTTTACATAACTCTCTCTCTCACTCACTCTCTGTGTGTATCACTCTTCCTTTCTACCCGCACAAGGTTAATTGCACACTTCACGTGTTTTAACCCTATGACCCCTTTTCAGTGACCTTGTTGGGACTGACCTTTGCAGAAAACTGGCAGCTTAATTAGTCATGCAAATATTGCTTGAGCGTTAGATTCAGCAGAACTATCAACTTTGCACTGTACATTTACATACTGTGTTACACATTATATGATCATGAACTTTGGGATAAGTTTTTTATATCTGTTAAAGGGTTAGTTGACCCAAAAATGAAAATTCTGTCATTAGTTACTCACCCTCATGAAATCCGAGAGCTATCTGACTCCTTCGTAGACAGCAATTTAATTACCACTTTCAAGGCCCAGAATAATTAATTTGTGTTCCAAACATGAACGAAGGTCTTACGAGTTTGGAACGACATGAGGGTGAGTAATTATTGACAGAATTTTCATTTTTGGGTCAACTAACCCTTTAATATTATGTTATTAATTGAGCATTTTGGTAATTGAGACTGTGGTCCCCCCACAATATAGGTGATTTCATGTTTTTCTGTCCTTGTGTGGGATTAAATGTGGGATTACACATACAACACAGTAGTTTGAACAGTAGCTCAGTGTTTTTAGGTGAGCTACCTTTATGCAATCTGTTCTGCTTGACATTCACAGACTGTTCTCATCTGTACTTTGATTGGTCAATTCTACCGTGCCCATCTTCAAGGATGTCTTGTTATGCTTATCGAATACATCACACATAATTAGATTATCATGTCATGCACAAATGTTAACATTAATGTCAGGCAGACGTGAACCTCTCATGGTCCATACACACATAAGGCTGCTTTCATGGTGGATCAATCACTTCCTGCTGTGCTTTTCAGTAAAAGATTATGAATGGCTAGCTGTTAACTTTTAGACTTCTGAAGAATATTTGTGGTTTGATATTGCTTTGAATTATTTTGGAAAATATATGACACTTAACAATAAGATCCCATTAGCTTTCGTTAGTTAATGCATTAACTGTTGTTAACTAACAAGGAGCATATACAATTGTTACAGTATTTATTAATGTTTGTTAATGTTAGTTAATAAAAGTTCATTGTCCAGATTGCTCAGGTCCAGAGATACAACTTTTGATTTTAATAATGTATCAGTAAATGTTTAAATTAACGTTAAGTATTTTTCATTGATAGCTAATGTTAACTAATGTAATTAACTAATGTTAACAAACAGAACCTTATTGTAAAGTGTTACCAATTTCTGTTGTTGTTTAAATGGTCACGAGAACTTTTTGCTTTGAAAGTACTACCTACATCTTTAGCTCTGATAGGCCTGTATTACTCTAAAGAAAAGATGAGTTTGTGTGTATGTGTGTGTGTGTGTGTGTGTATGTGTAAAGCATTTCTGAAATCCTTGAGATTGTATTGGACACATTGTTCAAAAACTTTGTGACCATGTATCACATTAATCATTTTATGTGCAAACACTTGCTTTTACTATCTATTACAGAACTAAATCCATTTATTTTTACTTGACACGTTATTTGTTGTGCATTATTAAATAATGAAAGCCTGACAATATATTGGTCTTATGCACAATGTACTTATCCAAAATGCCACTTCTACATTTGCGCTGGTTAATGGGCCCTTTTAATAGATTAATCAAGGCTCGCCCTCTTTTTCAAACCCAGGTGTGTCTGTTTCTCATAACTAGAATGGAAAGTAGTCAGTTTAGTTCATTATTTGTGCTATTATTCAACTGTTTCACAAGTTCATATAATTGTTGAGTGTGATATGTTTTGATGTTCTGTCCATTACGCAGGGACTCTATCAAACTCTACTTTCACTCTAAGATCTCTCATTGACTACATGTTTATGATAGATGGATAGAGAATTATTTTTTTCTGAATTGAAATGTAGTTGAAGAAGCAACCACTTACATGTCCTTGACAGGATTGGATGAACAAGCTCCTTCATATAACTTCGTATAAATAAGAGAATAGCAGTGATTAATAGTGGTGGCATTTGTAAGCAAGACACATTGTATCCTTTTTTATGTTACCTTTCTTTCTTGTCATTCAAAATACAATTAATCACAGCATCCCCACTAAATTCACCTCATCTACCCCCTGCTTGCTACTCTGCAGACTGAGACTTTGCAGCTGTGCTAGGTTTGTGTCCAGATGGGAAATTCCTAATGGACAGCTGAAATGCTTCCACTTCAATCTCTCTTGAGTCCCAGAATTCTCATAATCATGAGAGCAACCCTGAAGGGATTTGCCTACTTGGCCCTCTGTATTAGGCGAGTAATTCATGGTAGAAAATGTACTTATTTCTTGGTACAAAAATTCAGATGTGTGGTTTTTTTTTTCCTCCAGTAATGATTTGGTAATGCGTTGCACCCAGCACAGAGAGAAAGACAGAGCAAATGCAACTCATTTTGGAAGAGGAAAAATCTGGATTATCCTATTACAAATCACCATGAAATGGATATATCATGATTTTAGCACAAGATAGGGTGAATACAGGTAAAGGGAGACATTTAAAGTGAAAATTCACCCTAAAATTAACATTTTGTCTTTTACTCGACCTCATGGTGTTCCAAACCTGTATGACTTTTTCTTCTGTGTAACATAAAATTTCAAATTTTTGAAAAATATCCTGGCCATTCTTGTGTGCATATAGAAAGTGAATAAAGACTGGGGATGTTAAATGTTTTTTGATTAATTGGTTGATCAGTTCACAAAACTGGTGTTGATTATTCTTTCACAAATCTGACTGATCTAGTTCTTGAGTTCTTACTCACTCAGCTGCAAGTGGCTGGTTCTCTGGAGATTAAAAATGTTCCTGATTTTCCATTATAGGTTCTTAGCGTTTTGGTTTCTAGGTTCTTTAAAGCACCAATACATATATGTTTACAGCTTAACAATGGGGAAGATTGTCAGTGACTAACAACTTAAGTTTTGGTGTTATGCAGAGGACACCTCAGCCACTTTTATAGTGCTTTTTGTCATTTTAGAGATTCCAGTTTCTTTTATTATATGGAATATGAAATTACATGAGTAAATAATGACACATATTTACTTTTGGAGGCACCATTCATTATTCTTTTTCTTTCACCTTCTTTTGTGTAACATTATTTATCTCTCTCAGACATTCTTTCAAACTCTCTTATTGCTGACACAGAAAGAAAAGGACTGCAAAAGAAATCATCATAGTGTTAACTGCTAAGTTTGATATGAACCGTGGTCCGAAATTCATCTTAAAAGTTCCTTTGATAGAAAATAGAGCATGAATGAACAATGAGATTGAGTGTGTGTGTGTGCGTGTGAAAGAGAAACTGTTAAATCTGCAGTGCATTATAGATAAGTCTGTCACTTTGGTGGAGAATAGTGCATTATGGGTAAGTGCGAACAAGGGCTGACATTTACTTTCCCTTCCCATCGCCTCCTGTCACATTAGGCTTCATTGCTCTTCTACTAATATTAATACATCTTAACAGCCTTCTCATAACCCCCCAAACACATACATACACACACCAACAAGCATGATCATTTAACATACATAAACATTCATTTTAGCACACGCAATCTCATATTTTCATACATTATATCAACATAAGAAGAGAGATAAAGCAGTGTCAATGAAATCTACACAAGCACGCTGCAGTTTTGTGCCAGGAAGCTGAGCTAGAGATGTGCCAGGGAGATTTGAGTATGTGTGAATCAGTGTATGAGAAATCAGCTTTGTCTCTTGCCTGGCTCTGGAAGGATGTCTCTTGTTAAGACTGCCTCACACACAAATATAGATTTACTCACACACATATACCGTCAGTTTAAGTCTTAGTTGATCAACTATATCTTTTGTTATTGAAATCACTCATAGTACATTTTGTTTTGTGGCGTACTGTGAAAGTGCTGGTGTTGAGCTAAGCTGTTTCATTTTCCTCCTTTGTTAAAAATGTTCTGCACACAACAGTCCTTCTGTTTAACGTCACCTATTCATAGCTGATACGATTACTGAAGAAAATCACTTAGAATGGCTTGTCCCTAAATCTTTTTCATAATGACTTTTGATGATAAAGCTGATTTTTTTCTCTATACTCTTTGTGTTCATGTTGTTACACAAGTCTTTCTTACATTTTTCTTATCTCTTTCTCTCTTTCCTGATCCACAAGTTATTTAGTTCATCACAGTGGACTAGAGAAAAAGGTTTGGCAACAAACTTTATAACTTTTTACATCAAAATGAATCATTTTCAACATAGGCATAGATTTCTTGAGATGAATCATATACTCTACCATTCTAAAGTTTGAGGTCTGTAAGATCTTTTAAAGAAAGAATTGAACACTTTTATTTAGAAAGGATGCATTAAATAGATTTAAAAAGACAGCAAAGACTTTTACATTGTAACTAAAATAACTCTATTTCAAATAAATGCGGGCGGCTGTTCCTCAAAAAATCCTGAAGAAAATGTATTTTTAATAGTTTCCCCCAAAATATTTTAACACAACCATTTTAACATTGGTAATAATAATAAATATTTTTGAGCACCAAATCAGCATATTACAATCAACTTCAGAATTAACAATGGAAAGTGGGAGGAAAATCTCATTATGAAATAAATGTTTTTCTCTAGTTTACGTTGGCCTCAATTATTGGCACCAAATTATTGCAATGTCCTTTTCCCAAGACACCAGCTCTTAGTCTTCTTCTATAAAGGCTGATGAGTTTGGAGAACACCTGGCAAGAGACCGTTCCTCCATACAAAATCTCTCCAGATCCTTCAGATTCCCAGCTCCATGTTGGAGCATTTTTTGCTCAGTGACACATTTTTGTGTTGGTTTTGATGTTTGTTTTGGATCCTTGCCCTGATGGAAGATCCAACCACGGCCTATTATTGGATTTCTAGCAGAAGCGGTCAATCTCATTGTTCATTCAGGTATTTTCTAGAATCCATGATACCATGTAGGTCCCTTTTGGAGTTCTAGTCATGTTTGACAACTGAATATGCTGGAGTTTGTTTTTGGATGATTTTTCTTAAAGGTGCCCTAGATTCAAAAATTGAATTTACCTCAGCATAGTTAAATAACAAGAGTTCAGTACATGGAAAAGACATACAGTGAGTCTCAAACTCCATTGTTTCCTCCTTCTTATATAAATCTCATTTGTTTAAAAGACCTCCGAAGAACAGGCGAATCTCAACATAACACCGACAGTTACGTAACAGTCGGGGTGTACGCCCCCAATATTTGCATATGCCAGCTCATGTTCAAGGCATTAGACAAGGGCAGGCAGTATTAACGTCTGGATGTGCACAGCTGAATCAACAGACTAGGTAAGCAAGCAAGGACAATAGCAAAAAATGGCAGATGGAGCAATATTAACTGACATGATTCATGATAACATGATATTTTTAGTGATATTTGTAAATTGTCTTTCTAAATGTTTCGTTAGCATGTTGCTAATGTACTGTTAAATGTGGTTAAAGTTACCATCGTTTCTTACTGTATTCACGGAGACAAGAGCTGTCGCTATTTTCATTATTAAACACTTGCAGTCTGTATAATTCATAAACATAACTTCATTCTTTATAAATCTCTCCAACAGTGTGTAATGTTAGCTTTAGCCACAGAGCACTATCAAACTCATTCAGAATCAAATGTAAACATCCAAATAAATACAATACTTACGCGATTAGACATGCTGCATGACGAACACTTTGTAAAGATCCATTTTGAGGGTTATATTAGCTGTGTGAACTGTGTTTATGCTGTTCAAGGCAAGCGCGAGCTCCGGGGGCGGGGGAGCACGAGAATTCAAAGGGGCCGCAACCTATATATCGGTGCATAGTTAATGATGCCCCAAAATAGGCAGTTAAAAAAATTAATAAAAAAAAATCTATGGGGTATTTTGAGCTGAAACTTCACAGACACATTCAGGGGACACCTTAGACTTATATTACATCTTTTAAAAAGACGTTCTAGGGCACCTTTAATAATTAGAGTTTAAAAAGGTTCTGCCCGTTGAAAAACTTCATTTCTAAGAGTAAAAACTACTAGAGTAGACTAATAATTGAAGGACTTAAGACAGTTTCACCAGCCTTTTTTAAATTATAATGATTGTAATGATTATAGTGAAGTGTACAAACATCAGGGATTCTGTTTCATTAAGATTGTAAGTTTGAAAAAAGTTAAGAGCAAAAACTAATCAACAAGCTTTTTGTTTGAACTATTTATGTAGGATCTAAGTTTAGTCATTGCAATATTAATTAAAGTAATAATTATTTGAAATATCAAAATGTGTAAATCATGATAAATGCCTTAATTTCAGACTTCACTCCTCCCTCCCCTCAAAAAGAGATCTGATTAGACATGAATTCCAGCAATCATTTGAGCTCATTATCTCTGGTGGCAGTGGGTGTAATAATGTAGCTGCACCAATTTATTCAGAGAACTCTGAGAACACATGGCCAAGAAGAGATTAGTAAAGATTAAAAGATAATGGAGTCCCTCTTCGGTATAAATGAACTTTAATTCAAATCGACTATAACTTTTGCTTTCATTTTGCTCGCTTTTACACCTAATTTGTTTAAATGACACAGACAGTCTTTGCGTGATATCGTTGCTTCATTCCTGTGAACCAGCACAAACTCTTGCTTTCTGCATTCAGGACGACGATCTAGATACTAATAAACCTTGTAATAATCTTTGGCAGTAATTCATTAGGGATTTGCTTCATATTCAATGCGCACTCTGATGAGCCAAGTAAAAGTGCCTAAACACGACAGCAATGGTTCTACAGCGCGCACGATCACATTCTCTTTGTAGCTACACGTTCGGTCCCGTAAGACAAAGAACAACTTTATATTAGCCTGATAATAAACAGTGGAATGGAAATTGCCATGTTCATTTCCAGTTTATATTTGTGCAGTGAGAGTGAGCATGACCTGCAGTGTAATTATGTACTGTTACAAATTCATACTCACTCCTGCAGTAATTGAAAGATAAATGTGCTTTGAATGGGGAATTTATGCTTCGGTCTGTATTACCCCTGGCTGTTTGGTGATTAATAATATAAGATTAAAAATGAGATTCTTTGAACTTGTTCCTAGCTTTCACATCTACGTAGGCGAATTCTCTGCATGATTTTAAGCTGTCAAGTGGCTGGCCATGTCCTTCTAGTGCTTTTAGTATGCTTAGAAAACACCCCAAAATTAAACCTCTCATTTTGCAGAGAGAAAAAAAAAAAAAAAAATCACCTTTTAACTAGTCAAAATGTGATTGATTTGCTGAGAGGGTTTGAATGAGTTGACATCTGCTTTAAAAAAGATCCACATTTTCAGAACCCTGTTCTACTCAATAATATTAATGTTTTGATATGAAGTATGAAGATTTTTAGACTTTATTTTGTTTTGTTACGCTTTTCCTGTAATATGAGGGAGAGTAAAAGTGTGACTTGTTTGGAGCGTCAGTTTGTCAAGGTTCACCAAGGAAAGATGTAGACAGCATTGTTCACCAAACAGAAAGACAGTCAGGTTGATTCTCCATGGGCTGAGGTAGAATGATGGATATCATAGTTTGTCAGAAAAAAGAGACAAACTGTGGGTAAAGCTATATAGCTATCCTTTTTTCCCCCTAAAAAAGTGCATGCTTAAGCCTTATCATGCAGAAGGGTTTCTGTATGTTGCACCACAGAAAATAATGCAAATGTTCTAATTTAATTTAGTTCAAAAAGGCAAGCGCACTCAAAAAAAAAAAATATTTTTTTGATGCTGTTCAGTTTATTTAAACAATTTATTTTGATTCAACACCATTGTATCAGGTTTCTGGTTTAAATGTGATTGATTCATGTTAAATTGACTTGAAACGTTTACTCTTTGACTTAACTTGATGTTTTCATATTGGAATAACATGTTTAAATCAAGTAAACCCAACCAGGACTCAATCAAACAGGATTTTCACTTCCCATCATGCTTTGCAAAGGGGCTGGACTAGGAGTGTAAATGTTGAAATAAAGTGTTATTTTAAGCAGTTTTTAGGAAGATGAGAAAAGACTTTTTAATGTTTACTGTTCTATTATGTTGGTATTTAAAAGTTTCTGTTAATTAATAGTTTTAGGGTTACCATTGTGGTGAATTGTTGCACTTGTGCTTGGTTTGAGGACCTGCTAACAAACTTTCAAATTACTTTGATAAGAAAGTAATCACTGTGGTAGTGCTCTGGGTTGCATTTCCCAAAAGCATTGTAAGCCTATGTTGATTGTAAAACCACTGCCACCAATGGACTTATGATCAGTTTAGGCTTTACAATGTTTTTGGTTAAGGCAATTTAGGATGAATCCAGTATCACATCTAGATTTCTAACACAGAACATCACAAAAGTTATGTAAATCACAAAATTAAACAAGAAGAATTAATTGTAAAAATCAATGTATATGAAAACTATTTATTTATTTATTTATTTATTGCTTTTTATTTATTTTCCAAAACATTGCAAATGAGTTGGGCTGACACTATTAAATTAAGCTGTGCCCAACCATAGTAAATAAGTTGAATCAACCTTAATAAATTAAGTTGACCCAACGTAAGTACATTAAATTGGAATAACAGAATTGCATAATGCTGAAATAAAGCAACTTAATCATGTGGAAATCCTTTCCATGATTTTTTTATGTTCGTTCAAAGAGTTCTTTTTTTGAGTGCAGATGACAACATTTAGAAGATTGCAGAGGTGACTTTTGGTTGGTGTGTCCTCATCTGCTTACCATTGGATATTGTTACATAAGAATCCGATGTCTGGCACGTGTCATACATTTTAAAATGTTATTTACTTGGAGGCTTACTTTAATTGTATCCTTTTAACAATGTATAACATTTTTATGTGAATATCTCATTTTCATACTGTACATTAATTCACTTGCTAAATTCACTTATATAATTCACATTTAAACAGTGGATTATTTTTAATTTATGCACACAAAATAGAAATTTATATATTATATATTATATATATATTTAGAGAGAGAGATTATAGGTATCGACCATAAGTTTAATATCAGTGCATCCCTAGAAAAATATTGATTTGACAGAGAAAAATGTTTGTCTTCTAATCGTAGTATTTAATAATCTAAATCTATTAAATAATGGTATCACTATGGTATCCCTTTTCCACTTACATCTTCTTATCTTTCATGGCAGTGGTTTGTGTTTAATGCAGAGGTTTAAGGGAATAGCCAAAACTGCCATTAATCATGAAGAATCATAACCTAACCTGGTATTATTCCCCTCAGCAGATAAATAATATATTTTCAGGATGAGGCAATATGCTCCTCTGGATAAAGTCCAAAATTGTTCATATGCAGGGTTCCGCTCTGTGGGGAATTGACAAGGGATGAGAGGCTTCCTCTGGCTGGATAATACGGGATGTTTCAGAGCAATAGGTCATGGGAGCATTGGGGGATAATGCAAACATTGCCATTGATTTAATATGTGTGGGCAATACTTTATTTCAGAGCTACTAAGACATGCAGGGAGGACTATATTCTGCTTACTCAGCCCTCATGCATACAGCACGCCTGCCAGACTTGATTAGACGAACCTCCTCTGTTCTTCTTCTGGTGAATGTGTGTGTATGTGTGTGTGTAAATGGGAATGAATGTTTGTCTTTTTATTGAACCAATTAAAATAGCACATCCCTAAATTAGCACATTAACACTGATTTTATCCCATGATTTAATTTTTGTGTGTCCATCTGTGCACACGTGTTCTTGTGGTGTGTAAAATGATGTGTGTTTATATAACCTGTCAATTTGGTCCTACTACGACCCGTTAACTGAAGGTCAGACCATCGCTACTGATTATGCTGTTGTTTGTGCGAGTGATTGTGTTTGCCATGGTGTAAAAAAGGAAAGGAGAGAAAGAAGAGGGTCATTAGTATACCCTTCTTTCCATCTTAAAGGGATAGTTCACCCATAAATAAATAAATCCATTCACTCTGATGTTGTTCCAAACCTGTATGACTTACTTTTTTCTGTAAAACAAAAGAAGAAAAGAATTTTCACTTTGCTCTTTTGTCTTTTCCATACTATTTTATAGCATTATATATATAGTTCATACAACAACTACATTATATTCAATGTGTTCTGATAAACTAACAGAAATTTAAGTCATTATTATCTGAAAATTGGATATTCTGTTGTATAGGGGATGCATTACTACGGAAGAGAATTAGGGCCAAGCAATAATAAAAAAATAAAACCATCTCGAGATTAAAGTTGTTAAATTTTGAGAAAAAAATCGTTAAATTTTGAGAAAAAAGTCGAGATAAAATGTTGAGAATAAACTCATTAAATTATGAGAATAAAGTCATTAAATTACGAGAAAAAAGTCATTAAATTATGAGAACAAATTCGTAATTTAACGAATTTGTTCTCGTAATTTAATGACTTTTTTCTCATAATTTAATGACTTTATTCTCAACATTTTATCTCGACTTTTTTCTCGAAATTTAATGAGTTTTTTTCTTGTAATTTAACAACTTTTTTCTTGTAATTTAATGACTTTATTCTCAACATTTTATCTCGACTTTTTTCTCGAAATTTAACGAGTTTATTCTCAACATTTTATCTCGACTTTTTTCTCAAAATTTAACGAGTTTTTTCTCGTAATTTAATGAGTTTATTCTCAACATTTTATCTCGACTTTTTTCTCGAAATTTAATGAGTTTATTCTCAACATTTTATCTTGACTTTTTTCTCAAAATTTAACGAGTTTTTTCTCGAAATTTAACAACTTTTTTCTTGTAATTTAATGACTTTATTCTCAACATTTTATCTCAACTTTTTTCTCGAAATTTGAGTTTATTCTCAACATTTTATCTCGACTTTTTTCTCGAAATTGAACGAGTTTTTTCTCGATATTTAACAACTTTAATCTCGAGATGGTTTTATTTTTTTATTATTGCTTGGCCCTAATCCTCTTCCGTACATTACATCACATTTATGGCCAATACTATACTTTTTTGTCTAAATAAATAAAAAATAAAACACCAAATTCTAAATCAGATCATAAAAATGATACAAGTGCATTTAAGCATCACAACACGACACAGTGTGCAGTATGAAAAATGGATATTCATTTTGACATTTGCTAAAGAAGGATTACATTTAATAGTGTTGTTATTATTGTTTTTAAAGATTAACTTTAAGGGAGCGTTACATGATACAAAGGTAAACTAAATGTACAAATTGAAGAAAATAGCATGTATAAACAAATATTAAACAAAACCAAAAAATGAAGTAATCTCCAATATGTCAACAACTGATATGGTACGGTTATGAATACTGTCTTCTATTTTCTGTTCCACTCAATAAAGTAAGTCATACAGGTTTTGAGTTTGGTTCCGTTGTTGTGCCGAATTTCAACCCCCTGCTAAATTATTACCCCCCTCGTTGAAGTCGCTACCTGATTGCCTAATCTTAACCCCACCCCTAATCCTACACCTCCCCCACGCCTATTCCTAAACAATACTAGGGGGGTAATACTCTGCCAGGGGGTCGAAATTCGGCACAACACTGTGTGAGCAAATGACAGATTTTCATTTCAAACTATTCCATTAAACATCTGTAACTGTAGGAAAAATTCAAAATATGTTTTCTTGTGCTCTTTCAATTTCAAAAAGGCAAAATTGAAAGACACTCTGTGTGTGCCTCTTCATACTATAGACTAGAAAAATGCCTTTGCACGGGCGTGTGAGGGGTCCACTGTCTTCTGACCTTCACTTTATGTATTTTTACTGAGTGTCACTGGGGCTGCAATAAACACACACACATGCACAATTTCTCACATCCACACACTCACCTTATTGGATGTATAACCTGGGGTTGTCTCTCACACAGGAGTGGTTTTCTGTAATGAAATTCCCAGTCGGAGTCAGGGCACATAAAGCCAGCCGGAATGAAATTCAACCACTGGAATCCTAGCCTTTCATCTGCAGCTTCACTTTTCTGTCCTGTTTTTGTGTGTGTGTGTGTGTGTGTGTGTCTGTATTTAATGGTCGTGTGTCTGTGAGTATGTGAGCATGTGGCCTGATTTTCGGGAGGTCTGTAGGTGTTCCGTTATCAGCTTCTGATGGATGGTAGTTCAGTATGCCTCTCTTTGTGTTTGCATAGCTGAATTCAATAAAATGACACTCGTTTAAGGAGAAGCACAGAATCATGTACCAACTTATTATTATGTGCAGTAGTGATTTTGGTGGGTCACGGGTTTGGTTTGATTAGGTAACAGACAGCAGGAAAAGCAATGCTAAATGCAAATAATAAAATGCAACTAACCATATAATTGTGCATATTTAGGATTATAAAATTAATAGGCTTATTGATTAGAAGAGAGGAGAAGACTTCCTAACATGATTTGTGCTGACCACAGTGTGCTTTGTGTGGTAATTTATTGGCTGCTGAGAGCATTAAAATTCAAGAGACATTTGGAAAACAAACTGTAATGTAAAACTGAAAAGTAAATATTCCAGTATGTTAATTGGTTTGCATATTGTTCAACCTATGCTGTTCATGGTATTATTTACATTTTTGGGTAACATTTTACAATAAGGTACAGTAGTTAACATTAGTTAGTTAACATGAAATAATAATGAACTGCACTTATTAATCTTTGTTAATGTTAATTTCAACATTTACTAATGTATTATTAAAATCAAGAGTTGTATTTGTTAACATTAGTTAATGCACTGTGAACTAACATGAACAAACAATGAACTGCTGTATTTTTATTAACTGACATTAACAAAAATTAACAAATACAGTAACAAATGTATTGCATGGTTAGTTCATGTTAGTTTATATTATGTTAACAAATGACCTTATTGTAAAGTGTTACCATATTTTGTTTTCTTTTTTATTATAATTTTTTTACAATAAACATTTGGGTATATTGTTCACACTCAACATTTAATATAACATCTGGGAAACCAAACCACTACTATATAGCAGACATTGATTAAAGGAATGGATCAGCTAAAAAATAAAAAAAGTTTGTCATCATGTACTCATGTCTTTCTTCTGTAAAACATGAATGATGTTCTTTTCCATACAACCAAACTGGATGGTGATATTATACTGCAACAGAACTGCAGAAGCAGTGCATATGACTCTTGCTTCTTCTTTACATGACCTTTTGTGTTTCCACAGAAGAAAATATTAGCTTGAAATGGCATTTGGATGAATAAATGACAACATTTTCATTTTTGGCTGAGCTATTCCTTTAAGTTCCAACTTGTTTGTATGAAATGAAGTTCTGAGAGCTTGGTTGTAATGTCATTTAGTGCAGTGGATCTCAACTGGGTTTGCTTTAGGGCCCATTGAACCACAGGCGGTGACTGACAAGGTGGTCCCTGTATGACCCACCAGTTGAGAACCACTGATTTATTGAAACAGATCATCAGAATGTGTTCTAAAGTAATGGAAAATGTGAACTCGTGGACTCTGGCCTCTTCTGCACATTATGGATACTGCATGTATTCACCTTATATACAAAGTAACCGAAATATATTATTATGTCAATTGATTCATGTCATGCTTTCGTTTCGGCTCGTCTCTTGCCTTTACTCAAGTTAGCTCTCTTTCTGTCTCATATCAGCAGGAACAGCCAATAAATTTAGCATTCTGTAATTGTGCAGAAAACCCAACAATAAATTTCTATTACATTTACATTTAGATTGCTGAATATTTCATTTCTCTCAGTCTCCACTGGCTGAGAAAGTTCCAGTCATTGCTTCAGTATGTTTTGAATCCAAATATACTGTTTGTGACCCCTAGAATTCATACTTTGTTAATGTGTTTTGTGTGTGTATGTGCATGTTTCAGTGCCTTTGTGTCATGCATGCCAGTCTCCAGTGAGAAACACACAAAGCAGCCGAAGGAAGACAGGAATATGGACCAAAAAAGTCTGTTTAATATTTCAGAATTTCATCAGGATATATGAAAAAACAGCGAGAGTGACAGGAAAAAGAGAGCAGATAGAGTGAAGGGGTTGGATGAGAATGAAAGAATAAGAGACGAGAACCCCAGCTGGGGGCAAAACTTTAGAAAGATTAGATATCCGGTAACTCATGAATATGATTCAAAGAGCCTTTTTTTCCTTTTAAATGACAGACAAGTCTTTGCTTTGTAATGATTGCATGGGCATCTTTTCATAATGAGAAACTAGTATTTGGTATTTCTTCTTTTTGAAATATACACAAAAGAATTTGTATCCTGGAGATAATAGCACATCAGCAGTTCAGAGTGCTGCTAAAGCACAGAGCAACTTCAGTGACTCCTGTGCATGATGATAACACATTTATGTTGTATACTTGCACAAAAATGTGTTTTATTGGAAAGAGAGCAAGCAAGGGAGAAATAAATAGTGTTACATTTACATTTAAAGTGTTTAGCAGATGCTCTTATCCACAGCGACTTGTGAAGTTCACAAATAAGACTGTTGTGATCAACAGATGGTAAGCATGTAAATTAGAATGTAATCTGCTAGAAAAATAAGTGCTTCCTGCAAATACAAACAAGTGTTAACTGGTAGATGTAAAACTTATACAAATATAATAAAACCTTGCTGGTATCCCAGGTATTGTTGAATGAGAGAGTCTGCATGTTAAAAAAAAAATCACCTCCACTAAAGCTCATTAAGATCGATTGAACCAATTTTAAGGGAACGTAATGACCAATTATCCTTGCCTGATGGCACGGTATAGTCTATTGAAGTCAAGACATGCTGACTTGCATCTACATTCCAGACCTCCAGCCAAAAAAAAGTGTAGCTTTCATTACCCTTAAGTACAATGAATCGTTTCAGGATTTCTCTCATCCTGAGGAGATTCTCTGATTTCAGCACCACAGTCAGTGGACAGTGCCAGTCAGCTCTCCCTGCGGCTAACATTACCTTCTTATTACTTTTTCAATGGTTTTAAATGACTTTAATTTTCTACAGTAGCAAATCCAAGAGAGTATTCATTTTAAATGGCAGTTTATTGTAGTGCAGTTGCTCATTATGTGCTGAGTAGGCCTAAACAGGATTTCATTGTCAAGTAACCGAAAAATATGCTTCCTGTGGTAACGTCAAAACTGAAAGGTTTTATTAGAACCAAAAATAGTAGGCCTATTTTTTGTGACTGAATCAGCCTGGGTGGATGCAATAGGTTACACCAATGAACGTCATTTTTTAAGGGTCAGATCAGGCAGTTTATACAGTACAATGACTTTCAGGAGGACTGACATTTTTAAATGCAATTTAATAAGAATTTTTCAGCATGCTATTGTCACGGGTGCACAAGAACAAGATGTAAAAGATCCAAGTGCAGCATAAGTATTTATTGGGGAGTCCAGAAACGTAAATCCAAGGCAGGCAAGAGGTCAAAATCCAGGTAATCAGTCCACAAAACAACAAGCCAGAGATATAAAATAGTGCACGTAACAAATACAACAAACCACAACCAAGGACAGACACAACTGAGTATAAATAGACAGACACTAATGATGAAACACAAAACAGCTGAGTGCAATGAGTGTAATAATGAGTCCAGAGGTGAATATGGGAATTGTAGTCCAAGGGGTGAAAACAAGAGTCCAAGATGGAGTGCCCTCTAGTGGCTGATGGGCACTCTCACAGGTGATCGTGACAGCTATCTGTTGAAGGTCATCTCAATTTTTTTTTTTTTTTAGCACAACTAGCCTGTCTTAATTTTTAAACAAAAAACTGACATTTTTATGATATATGTTATTAAAATTAGAAGTGATAAAGTGAAAATTATATTTTTCTGTCGGTGTTCCTTATGATAATGATCAAATGTACTGTGTTGGTTATTTCTTAAAGGGATAGTTCACCCAAAAATGAAAATTTGATGTTTATCTGCTTACCCCCAGGGCATCCAAGATGTAGGTGACTTTGTTTCTTCAGTAGAACAAAAATGATGATTTTTAACTCCAACCGTTGCAGTCTGTCAGCCGTATAATGCTTGTCAATGGGAATTCCATCTATAAGAGTCAAAAAAACATGCACAGACAAATCCAAATTAAACCCTGCGGCTCGTGACGACACATTGATGTCCTAAGACACGAAACGATCGGTTTGTGTGAGAAACCGAACAGTATTTATATCATTTTTTTTTTTAACCTCTAATACACCACTATGTCCAACTGCCTTGAGCATCCGGTTGGTGAGGTCTGAAAATGCGCTCTGATGACGGAAGTGATCTCTCGAGTGTATATGTCAATGAGTGCGAGCGATCACTTCCGGCATCAGAGTGCATTCAGACCTCACCAGCCGGATGCTCAAGGCAGTTGGACATAGTGGTGTATTAGAGGTAAAAAAAAATTACATAAATACTGTTCGGTTTCCTGCAACGGTTGGAGTTAAAAATCATCATTTGTGTTCTACTGAAGAAACAAAGTCACCTACATCTTGGATGTCCTGAGGGTAAGCAGATAAACATCAAATTTTCATTTTTGGGTGAACTATCCCTTTAAGGCAAATGCTACACTGTACAAACAAAAAATCTGCTCATTAAAACTGAGGTCATAATTTGCACTCAGTTTGTTTGAATAGATTTTATCCCATGTGTTGAGTGAAGACTACCTAAATTTAACAGCTTTGACACTCTAAAAGAAATTAGTTTACCTAGCATTTGTAGTTCATTAGTGAGTAAAATGAACACTTGATTGTTTCTGTACTTTTTAAAGAGGGAGCTATTATGCAAAATTATGCAAAATTTGATAAGAAATGTGTGTTGGCAGTGTGCGTACCCAACCACCCTATATAATGATAAAAATCCACCCACTCCTTTTTTAATCCCCATAAGACCTCAGCAGTCTCATATAACAAGCAGTTTTCATTTTCTGTACAATGTGACATCACATTACAGGACCCACCCTCGACTGCTGACGGACTCTGCCGTATTAGCATAGTTTCCACCCTGAGTGAGTTGTACACTGTTTTGTTGTTGGATGTAAGAATGAACAAAGTCTTCATTTACTCCCAACATCTGAGCCGCTGAAGACGCAGTGGATTAGTTTTGTTTTTGAAGGGAATGCACCACAGATCTAATATACACATTTCTGTCCCTGCTGTTTTTACGTTTATAGACATAACCGACTGTGTTTATGTGAACTTTTTGTGTTTTTGATAACCTTGTGTGCATTTGACAGTTTAAACACAAAAAGACATGAAAGAGAAGTTAGTTTAATACTCACAAGACGTGCCGTCTGACAGCCAGCTTTCTGTGCAGGTGCTTTAGATGTGTGCGCTTAGAAAACAATAAATTAAAGGTTTAAACCGATAAGGCTTTAAAACGCATGCAGATAATAAACTTTCATGATGAAGAAGAACTGCGATGTCCATGAGCGTGATTGCGATATAGATGTTAATTTAGTATTTGGTAGGAGCTGTTGAAGGAAGTGCTGTCCTGGAAAGGGGGCGGGGAGCAGCAGCTCATTTGCATGTAAACAAGTGCTCAAAAAAACAGCATGTTTTTGCTGGCATTCAAAAAATGGGTATTTACAACATGGTATAATAAATTATCTGGTATTTTGAGATAAACTGAGACACATTCTGGGGACGCACCTACAAAAATAATTAACTCAAAAAAAAAAAAAAAAAAAGTAAACTTCAGTTTTACATAATTAGATTGGACACAATTAAATTAACAAAATGTTCAGCAATTGTGTTGTTTTAACTTATTTTAAGTAAATTTAACAAGCATCAAAAATTATTTTTCATGTTCATCTAACTATTGTGTTTATCAATATCATGACGAAAATGGCTGTTTAACAGTTTTTAAAAAACAGTTTTTTACTTTTTTTTTTTTTAAATAAAATACAGTATATCAAATATTTTCCTGCCTCGAAAATGACGCGTCGTAACGTGAATATTAATCAATGTCCAGTAAACGAGATAGATAGATAGAAGCTTGCATGCGCGTGGAGGTGTTCCTTAAAGAGCTGATTGCATGGCAGCGCCAAAAAACTGCCCATGTTCAGCTGAAAGCTTTATTACTCTCCCTCAAATCCCTGCTTAGCAGAGAAAAGGAGAGAGAGTCAGCGCGCGCGAGATAGAGAGAGAAACGGAGGGAATCTCTGCTTTACACTCATTTGGACAGAGCGCAGAGCGCGGATCGTTTCGGCGCAGGGAAAAGGCATCTGCGATCGGACATCCAGCAAATTCGTGAGGCAGTTGACCGGTCAATTGAAGACGCGCGCACTCAATTGAAATCACGCGCAGCATTACTCAGATTTAAAAGTACCACATTACTGAATTAGCACTATAATGTTTATTTTTACATCACTCTACAGACATGACTTTTGGAGGGTGCTTGAGAGGACATGACCTCAGTTGTAGTGTTTTATTTGATATAAACAATGCTAAACGTTTGAGTCTGTGGGACTGAACAATCCTGGCAACTCCAAGCAACATTCAGTAACATCCGTCTGGGCTGGAGAGCAGGTGCCTGTCTCTTCTTGAAGAGGAAAACAGACAGAGGATGTGACAGAAGTGTGGACAGTTTTTCCGATTTGCATTAACAGCAGATTCGTATTTTATCGGCGTGTCCTCGTAACGACGTCCAGTACTGACTGAAGCGAGCGGACCGGCGCTCACAGACCGTCCTCTGCCTACTTCTGCTCGGTGTAACCCCTGCGAGATCATCAAAGTAACTTGCTCGCCTGGCCGTCCCTGGAGCCCGCTCATGGGTGACGCTGGACCGGATGGCGTGCTACTACCTTGTGATCAGCTCCACGCACCTAAGCAATGGACACTACCGGAGCATCAAAGGAGTTTTCCGGGGTCCGCTTTGCAAAAGCACCGGAGGCGAATCACCGGTAATACTGCTCAAATCGTCGTTTTTGTTCATTAACGATATGGCCACGATGCGCTATTAGGAACTCATTTAACATGTTCTGTTGTTTGGAATTGGTTTTGTGTTTTTGTTTCCAGGTCTCTTGGTTAAAAAGTATGTTTATAAAACGCGAAATCTGGACATATATACTTTCTTGTTGGCCATATTCTAAGTGGCAACACCTTTGAATGAAATATAAAGATTATTGCATAGGTGAAGAGAGGATTTTATGATCTATGAAACTCATGCCATCAACATGACCTTCACTTATAAACTGCATTAGACAGCAAAATCCTTAAAGCATTTTGTTTTATGTAGCAGGGATGAGGGATTTTATGTATGTAATGTGTAAAGCATCACTGCATATCTCAAATGTCAGGCTTGTGAGTCTATGAGGCATTGGTGCCTTTATTTGTGCGGTGAACGGCGACCCCTGACACTCTCCTAACAGAGGCTGATGGCAGGTTTTGCTCTGTTGGGCTCAGACAATTGAGCTGCATGTTAAACTTTGACCTCAAGCACTATTCTGATTCTAGGTTAACCCACCTGTGGGTGTCTCAGCACCATGTTTACAAGTTGCAGCAACTGAACGGGGAATCTGCTGATGGTCTAATCCATCGTAAAACAGATCAAACTGCATTTTCTGAGATGTCTGTCATATTTGGAGTTGTACTCTATCCCTAACTGCAGGTGAATCCAGATCACATGTAATTCTTTTCAAGGCTTCATGGGCCTCTTCCACAGGTGATATTATAGTTGTGTAGAGTTTAGTCAGCTTATTAAATGACTTTAATGTTGTTGTTTGTTGCTTCAGATAATTAGCAATTATATAATGAGGTAAAATAAGGATATAACCGGACGTTTAGTGCTTGTAAAAGCGGATAGAAACAAGACATAAGGGCACGGTTTCAACCTGCATATGCTTAATTGGGGCTATACTTGTGTATGTATCTAAACTTTGCATCTGGTCCAGACTTTTTCCTGTCAAGAAAATTATGTATGCTTGTGAAGACTTGTACGCAATCAAAGACTGGCATAAATACACAAATTGAGACTTGTACTTGATGTACCTCGAGAAAGGGAAGTGCATGTGTGTGTTTTCCACTTTGGCCCGCCCCACAGGATGGACAGACAGTGCGGGCTGATTGGAAAGAAGCTGGGCTCAGTGGTGATGGTTTTGATGGGTAATTTCAGAGCAGCTGTTGTGAAGGGTGCATTTGCTCCAGCTTAAATCAGAGTGCCATGTTCACTCTAACTCAAAGCACGAGGAGGACACACACACACACACACACATGCAGGCACATACTCACACGCACACAGACTGCAGAATGACAGGCTCGAGTTTCTCAGCCGCTCTGACTGACAGCCCTATTGTCTTTCATCACATCCAGATTAATAATCATTTGCATATGTTGCAGTGATGTGGTCTTAAAAAGTCAGATGTGCAATAAATCATTTAAGCTTTGCTAAATGCCTTTAGCATGTTCATTTTGATGTTCTCTGACGTGGTGCTTTGTGTAAGAAAATTAGGTGCTGTTATGGCCAAAAGAAAGTTGTATGGGAATGTATGCTTCCGTTTAACATATGATATGCTTTGGTTTAGTAATAGGAAGTGCTGTCTGTTATGGAGGAAGAAACACTGGTGGTAATTTTAATTTTTACCTATATAAACTGTACACCAGCACACACGCGAAACGGGCATGTCATGCTCCAGTTGTTCTCTATCCCAGCACTAGAGGGCACCTCACTGGTGCAAAGTTGTCAGGTTGTTGGTCTGAAGCATAACCTTGTCTGCAATAAAGAAAAGAAAAATCTAGTTTAAAAGAGATGTTCCAGGTTCTTAGAAATGTAGGTTACTCATTGTATTTGTTGTGAATTCATATGTTTCTGATCTATAGGCCTACCATTTTCAAAGAAAATTTTCTTATAAAATGTCATGTGGTGTCACCATCAAATATGAAGTATAAACATATTGTTCATGAACCTTGAATACATGGAGTCACCATTATTTTCCAGAAAGTTTTGAAGTACTTTAAAAATATCACGATTATTCATTCATAAATATAATTTTTAAACATTCATCATCATCATCATCATTCATAAACATCACTTTTTTGAGGAGTCTCACCCAGTGTTGTGTGTAATTAATCACTAAGTAATCAAATTACTGTAATTTAATTACTTTTCCCTTGAAAAAGTAAAGTGATGACTCTTAATCTTTATGTAATTTAATTACAGTTACTTCTGATTGTAATTGCATTAAAAAGTATATAGACTATAGAACAAATCTATATAAAACAATAGTGGATTTAACATCAAAATTTAATATCTGATGTTAAAATGTTTGCTTTTAAAGTAACCTGCGTTTATACATTTCGGTCAGTTCAAAAATAATAATGTATGCAATTGAATATTGTTGATTTGAAAGAATTAAAAGTGCAGTTTTGTGTCTGTCCTTGTATTGTTCGACTGGTTGAGGTTGATATGGGATTTAAATATGGGATTTAGAAAGTAATTAGTAATAAGTAATCCAGTACTTTTTAGAGAGAGTAATTAGTACAGTACTCTATTTACACTGTTGAAGATTAGTAGCTAGTAATTCATTACTTTTTTAGAGTAACTTACCCAACATTGGTCTCACTCACCACATGACTTCTATACATGAACTAACCTTGCCCTAAGAGCCGTTGTATCATCCTGATATTTTTGACTTTATGCCTCAAAAAATATTAAAATGAGATAAAAACATGCTTATCCTAAAAGAAGTATTCGAACATTGTCATTGTTTGTATGAATTGCATTTTTTTATGTATTCCTTGACCATTTTTGAATCTAAGTTCTCTCCCCTCCAGAGCAGCATACATTGTCATAAATGAGAGATAAATCTACAGATTCTGCTCTTTAGAACAGCAAAACAGCTGAATGTTCCTTCGTTTCCTGTGGTGTAGCCTTAAGACCAAAACTAAACCTTACCGAAATGTTCCCCATCATTGAGTCTTCCGTTTAAGTCTTTGGACTGGAATGTCTCAGTCTCAGTGAGGTGTCCCAGAGTACATATTTGGATCAGATTTCCACTACAGCAGTCAACACCTGTTCGTATATCCTGTGGTTCACCCGGTACCATCAAGATTGTCTTATGGGGCTCCATCTTCACTTTATGTGGAGAGGCTCCAAGCAGATCTTATGCTGAACTTGCTCAGTATCTGGGTTATTCCCTCTCACTCCGCCCATGACGCTGCGTGGATGTTTGATGTCGAGCCGCAGCAGGGACCCGGTTTGCATTCCAAACTGCCATCTCCCACTGCATTTTTAAAACATGCATACCACTGAAGAAGCATATGTTGATAGCTCTGCCTGCATGAGTGAGACACAAATGCACAATTTATGTGCAGAGGCAATGAGTTTCAATTAGTTCTAAAACATTGCAGCTATTGCGTTAGGTAAGGGGCTTGTCAGTTTGCATTGGCTGCAGCTGAGATAAAAAGGCATTTCTTTATGGATTTGTGTGCATTGAATATGGGGGGTTTATGAGCTAAAAATGATGCTTATTTTGTCTTAATCTATTCAAAATTAATTATTCACACAAACATTGACTTGAATACACCTATTATAATAATGAAGAAAAATCCTCATTAAAAGAATGAAAATGATTAAAATCTTTTATCATTTGCTTGGGGTTGATTCAATTTTTTAATGTTTTTGAAATTGAGTCTCTATGATTGCATTTTAATTTTTGAATGGTAGTATATATTTTGCTTCACTTTTCACTTCAATCAAAATAATTAGGTGTGACCAAAATAATAAATAATAATATTTAAAATATGCACTCCCACTTGTATTCAAGTGCATGGGAAAAACATTTTACCTTTTACTTGATGGCTATACCACACAAACATTTTCTTGGTATTAAAAATGGTTTTTCAAAACCATATGAAGCCATCATACTACAACAGTACATTTAAATACCTGGCACATGTATATTAAACTAGATGTTTCTTCTTTTCTATATAGTGGGCACACTGACTCATAAACTGTTTTGACTTCATTGTACCATACTCTCTGCTATAGATCTACCAGAGCAATAGTACTACAATGGATCATAATGACAGGAAGTCAGCTGCAGCAGTCATCATTTCATGTTTTACCTGCTAGTCAGATGACCTTTAATGACTCATGAGCCTTATGGTCAGGAAATGTCAGGCTGTTTGAAAACCATCAGCTACCTAATGCCTTCTTAGTTAAAAAGGATATTTTATTGCCTGTCTGTTTATGGATTATTGAGTTTACTGTTCCTGCTACTTGCATATTAGCTCTTGAATTCTTTTGAACCACTGCCAGTCGACTTCTATAATTCCACTCTGTGCTTTCTAGTTAAGAGCTGCCAAAGAAACTGTTATCTGTGATGCCACAACTTGCATTTTGACACTCTACCAAATAAAAAAATTAATTAACAAAAACTAGCAGGTGCTCCTAAGTTTCTTTTGGCCTCATAGGGCTGTCATGTGGAGAGTCAGTTGTCCAAGTGCACACTACAAACACACACTAATGAGCACACACAATAACGTTGGGTTTCAATGTTTTATGGGGACATTCCATAGATATAATGATTTTTGTCACGTACAAACTGTATATTCTATCCCCTACCCCTAAACTTACCCATGACAGAAAACTTTCTGCAGTTTTATATTTTTAAAAAACATCACTTGGTATGATTTATAAGCTTTTTTTTCCTCATGAGTAGCAAAAAATGTCCCCACAAGGTCAAATATTTGTGGTATTGCCATCCTTGTCCCCATATTTGTCCCCATAATATAGGGAATACCTGAAAACACACACACACACACACACACACACACACACATGTATATTATGTATTTATGTACATGCTTATTACTTCTCAATGCACATGTAAATCAGCATGTCCCATTATATATACTCAGTCTGCAAGCTTGATATCTTAGTTGGCATGTGATTATGTGGTTCAGTGCTACAGTGTATATATAATGTTACAGCGATTGCTATTGTTTTGCTGAAATAATACTTGTGTTTTGAATGTTTAAAGGTTAATTTGATACATTATTTGTTCTTTTTCTCTCTGTCCGTCATTGTAAATGGCTTACTAATGATTCCGGCTGTTGTGATAATGAGTGGCTACTGCTGTACTTAGCTCAGCTCTTTTTGAAGAGCGTTAGCGCTGTTGCTGTGCTAATGGAGTGTAGCAGGCGGCGTTTAATATTCAGCCCCAGGCCTGGCCGCAGCCGTCCTCTGAGTTTGCCTGTCTGAAACTCTTTGTGTTGGCGTGTCCTGACATTAACACAGCCGGGGAACTCTAATCACACAGGAAGGCTAATGAATCACTTTCTCCTTTCGGCTTACGGTGCAGAAAAATACAAACGAACGTGTGCGCACAATCGCACAGACTTCACTTTACACACAACGATGGACCCTTTTCACTTAAACACATTTGTGGGTCATTTCTGCAACGCTAATATGCCCAATTAACTGATTAAATGCTTTATGAAAGCCTAATTAATCAAAGAGGTCATCCTACATTCGCAGGCACACAGCGGCACATAGCAGCGGTCTCCTGTGCCTCCGGTCTTTTTGCTTTTAATCCATAAAAAAAAAAAGAAACAAATTCCTGACATAGCGTGGGAGGAAGTAACAATAGACAAGAATCCACATTGTTTTTAATCCGTAGGCAGAATTGGATGTTCATTAATGGCCCTCACTTACTGTAATTATGCAATGAATTAAAAGAAAGGTGAGGTGGAAGACAGAATGAGAAAGAGAGAAAGGAAAAGAGCGCCTGAGGCTGACGCAGCTCAAAGTATCTCTCCACTGTTTTAACAAGGTTGGCGAGAGGCAGAGAGAATGACAGAATGGGTCTCGCTGGGTACCGGCAAACACACAGTCTGGCTTGAGGATTTTCTAACATGTTTGAAAGCAATTTGTCCAGGCACTCAAAGGCCATTCTAATCAGAGGAAATGATTGTTAATGGCCTGTAAGTGTTTCTAAATGGGTCTAGAGGAGAGAAAGAGAAGGGGAGAGAGAAACACGTTTACATCTGTCTCTAAGGTGCCTTGTTCCCTCTCCATCTTTCCAAGAAAAATCTTTTCTAAGAACAATGGTTAATGAAACGCTTAATTTGAGGAATGAATGCAATGCAGATAAGCAAGAATATCATTTAAATTATCATTCAATCCACTGATCATTCTCAGGCCGGCTGTGTCTGAAAACCTGAGACAAATGCCTCGTTGTCAAAGACTTAACATGCTCCTTTTATGGTAGAATTGGAATCATATGTTAAAAATTTGTAATTATTCTGCCATTTTTTTCTGAGCAGCACACACAGGATTGTGGGATACAGTGGGCAGCAAAGACAGTAGTGATGCATACAAGACTTTGCAATGAATGACAGAATGAACCAGGCTTATATAGGCAGGGACTGACAAGGTAATGAGAACCAGCAGAGAAAAATCAGGGATAATGAGACCGGGCAGTGAGTTCTGGGAAATGTAGTTTGTGAGGAAATGACAATAGTCTGGGGTGGAATGCTCTCTGGTGGCTATCAAGGGCACTCCAACCGATGATCGTGACAGGTAGTGTATGTTTATGAGAAACTGAGAAAAATCCCACATTTATCACTTTCCTTGTGTTGGTATGATTGAAGTTGTGTGTTCTTGTGTTGTGTGAAAAGCTTTTCTTTGTATAAGTGAAGCTGGGAGGTCAGTTACTACAGTAATTTTAACAGTGAGTTGCTGTTGTCATGGGGATAACATTGTCAGAGGTGAAGGTGGGGGATGTGTGGTTCTTTTGATAAACCACTTTTTTGTTGTCTCAAATGATTGGGTAAGAATGAGAGAAGGAGTCCTTCTGTGGCTGGAGCTGGACTCTGTGGGACAGGTTTGTAAGGACCATTGAGAGGACAAAATGTGCACAGAAAGATGCTAAAATCTGAAATAACCAACATTTTGTGGCCCAGCAATAGTGCCCATGAGAAAAATGGCTTAATAAACACACTAAATAACTTGAAACTGTAAAAATGTCATTAACTCAATATAAAAACAATAGAAGTCAATAAAGTCTCTACCATGACAGAATGGGAGATTGTAGTGTGTGTGTGTGTGTGTGTGTGTGTGTGTGTGTGTGTGTGTGTGTGTGTGTGTGTTTTTTTATTTTTTTTATTTGGGTGATAATAACCATAACCAGCAGGAATGAAAGGCTGTTATTGCCTACTTGTCATGAGTTTCCCAGAATGCAGTGCACTGACCCTTCTAAACAAGTTAAACATGACAGCATAACCACTTCAGAATTGTTGCAGTGTGTGCTGACATAGTTGCAGACAGCGCTTCCTACCAAGTCATTTACATTAATTGGCTCTTCAGATTCAAGCCAAAAAGTTTCCATCAGAGCTATGGATTGCGACTTTGAATCCAAGTCCATTTACACTCATTCTTCCAAACTGGCTACAGTCATTTGGAAACTTTAAATAAAGCATCAGATGAGATAACAGGCAGCGCGATTGATCAGCTAAAATGTTGATGACAATAATTTTTATGTAAACACAATAGGCAATATATCGCACCTCCAAAATATCAAGTTCATGGCCTATTGCTATACAATATATTCAAATTCTACACTAAAATCAGTTGTTTTAAATGTTACTGGTGAATTTAGGACAGTATGAAAAATGCATATTCATTTTGAGATTTATTTAAGATTTCTTTTAACTGTGTTATGAATAATTAGTAGTGTTTTTAACATTTAACTTAAAGTGAGCATTAGATGACATGTTTACACTTAAATTATCCAAAATTAACTGATTCCAATCAATTAAAACATTCCAAACTCTTAGAAGTAAAGTTTCTATATAGAACTTTAAATGGCTCTTTCAGGCGCTTCATATTAAGGTTTCTCCATCATGGGATCATTTTATGGATTTAGTTTTGATTAATTAATTTGTTTTAATTCACTTTTTAATTACATTTTAAATAAATGTGATTAATTAAACAGCTTTCAAACATACTTTATCGCTAGAAAAAATTGAAATAACCATTGAACATGATGGTATTATGCAATCATTTAAGACATTTCTCATTCTATAGAACCTCTTTTGGCATAAAGGGTTAATTTCTTTAAAATTGAGTTAAGAACTCTAGGGTTCTATATTGAACCACACTGTACCTTTTTTCTAAGAGTGGTAATGTATATGGTACCAATATATGGTGTATCCCTAGTATGCTTACATCTCACCTTACTCTTTTTCTATCAGAGCTATGAGTCTTTATTTTTGATTTGTGTGTCAAGATGAATTATTGTATTGTGGATCACAGTTACTATATGTTTGTGTGTTGTTGTTGTGACTGTATGCATGAAGTTGTTGTGAAGCTCTAATTTTGAGTACAAAGCTGAGGAGAAGCCATCCGTTGAGAGTACTAATTAAAGCCTGGAGATTTTTCAGGCAGGGTGTACTGACATTTAGCCACACAGTAACCTGCAATAAACAAACTTAAAGAGAGAGGTTTTCATATGAGTTATGCTACCTGTCACTGTCAGCTGCCATACTTGATGAACTAGAAGATTTCTCCAGAGAGAGTCTCTCTCTCTTTCTGCCTGTGTGTGTGTGTGGATTTTAGTGGGCGATCAAGAAAGAAAAGTGAGAAGCTGAGGAATACAGTGATGGTACAACAAGCAAGCTAATTTTAATTCCGCTGATAAGGCTGTAACGGGGTAAATTTAATACAGCGGAAACAAAATAATATCCCTCTGACTCTTTGAGAGTGGAGGGAGGTTCATTCTCCGTGTTTTTCACCACCCAAAACAGTAGAATGAGAGCTAGCGCTGCTTAATAACAGAATTATTCATGCTCTTCCTGCAGACACCAAAATAAGCTACACTTCAATTTATTGGGCCAGTCCCAAACATTCCCTGCTCCAGCAGAACGGCTTTGTCTCCCTGGACACTACTTCACAGCAGCTGTTTTTACGATCTCTCTTAAGAACACGTTTCTGAGGAAACCCTTTTTCCTCAGAAGATATTTCAGTAGTTATTAGTATATGTAGGGAACAGTAATTGCATTGTCACAGCAAGCATCACAAAAGCATACAGTCTCACTAATCATCAGTTTAACTATTGCATCAATCACTGTATCTCTGCTCTTCTAAACATTTAGCATTCTGACTAACTGTGCTTGGTAATTCGTAGATGGAAGTCTGGGTAAAAAAAAGTAACTAATTTGGCTTTCACACATAAATAAAATGCTTGCCAGTTGGCTGGTAATCAGTTAAATTGTCATAGCGACATTACGTTAATGAAAAATGCAGTTTCATGGACAGTAAAGAAATGGCTTATCTTCTTTGAATAAAAATCTGCTAAAAGGTAGTAAAGGTTTGTTGATTTAATTTAGATTTTTATACTAATATTAAGAAAGGATGCATTAAATCGATCACAATTGACAGTAAAGATATTACTTATTATGTAACAAATGATTTTTATTTCAAATAAATGTTATTTTGAATTTATATTAATGAAAGAATGCTGAAAAAATGTTTTTCAACATTCATAATAATAAGAAATGTTTCTTGAGCACCAGATCAGCATATTAGAATGATTTCTGAAGTATCATGTGACACTGAAGACTGGAGAAAGCACTGCTGAAAATTCAGCTTTGACATTACAGAAATAAATTACATTTTATATATATATATATATATATATATATATATATATATATATATATATATATATATATATATATATATATACTTTTTTTGTGTGTCTATACAGTATATGATTTTTTAAATTTAAATAAATATTGTGCAATACCCTCATAAACAATATAAAGTCAACAAACAAAAGATCGAGAAAAAAATGTAACAGGAAAGGAGTGAGCAAACTCTCCTGATGTCATGCAGCTAAATGAGAGTCTCTATTAATCTAATCAAAACACACTCAAGCACTCTCTTAGGAAATCTCCTGTTTGTGTTAATTGCATAAGTGAACAGGGTTGCCCTCAAATGAACTGCAGTGACACAAGTTTCAGCAGTAGCTTCAACGTGTGCAGCATGTTTGTTGATTATAAACTATATGATTAGAAGTGTCGCTCATTACCCACTTCACACTGTGTTATTAAGCTCCTTCATTCATCATAACTTGGATTTATGATCTCCTGCAGAGATTGAATGCACGACTGCAGGTTTTATACAGCTGGCTTGTTTGCTACTCAACACACTTAGCCCTCTGATTTCCTTCCTTTCTCATACAGGAATGAAGGGATACTGATGAAAAGCTTATTGTTTTTGTGTGTGTGTGGGGGGGGGGGATGACATGGCCTTAATCACAATCCTGACGGATCAGCACGATGAAGAATGAATTCTTTTAAAATACACAAAGGTAAACACAGGTAATTAATTTCTTTGGCCTTGTATTAACCCCTCTCTAATTCTTTACACCCCCCTCCCCCTTCCCAAACACCCAAACTCCCCCTTAGACTCACAACTGGCTCTGCTGTAGCTTTTAATAACATCTATAATTATGGCCTGTGATAGTACACAGGTATAAGTGACGTCCCTACATGGGCGTCTGACAATTTTTTGATTTTTTAATTATTACTTTTGCAGTTTGATTATATTAATCATTATCAAAGTAATAATTACATGAAGTGACAATGAGCAAATTTTCAATAATTAGTTATTGTTATTTTCACAATCTGTTAAAAATTTTTTTCAAAATGATGTATGATTTGTTGGAATCCAACAAAAAATGACTGAGCTACACCTGTTTGAATTCGATGGAGTCAGCAAAAATCTGTCAGTCAGCGCGAATAAGATCAATTTGTCATGAGTTTGAAAATCACATTTCATTGGTTCAGACTCATGCCATCAAAAATTTGCTTTGAATATTCACAAAGTTGGAATGCTGCGCTTTAAAATGATACCAAACTTGGATTAATGAGGAAGTTGCTGAGGGGAAGCACAGGTGGTGAAGCGAGCAGAGAAAAACTGCATTTTTCATGTTCAGAAAACATACAAATAAAGATACTTTTAGATGTTTAATTGCTATTTGAAGCATTTGGATCGCTAGATGAGTGCTTAATGAACTCATTTTTGTGACAACCTTAAATTTGACCAAAATTTTTGACTTGTTTTGCCTGTAGCTCGTAATTAGCCTGTGCTCATTCCGACTCATTTTGCTAGCACAGGTCACATATTCATTTAAGATATTAAATAAAGGTACACTGTGTAACTTTTAGCCCTTTTATGGTTTAAAACAAAACTGTATGCATTTTGCAGAAGAACATTGCTTCGGTCTCTGTGTGACTGTGCACCTAATATAAAGTGGGACCAGCCATTCTTATATTGTTAAATTTTCTGTCTGGATCACTCATAGCTACCAAACACCTTTTTGCATTTGTACATTTGTAAATGTAAAGAAGTGCATTAGGTAAAATATGAATTGAAGTTTAATGACATTTGTTAGCATTCAAACAAATAAGCTTTTAATCATTGTACAACGTCTGTTAAAATCATTTGTCGATTTTTAAGAAGTGCATGATCACATGAATTGAAAGTTTAATGATATTTGTAAGCCTATCAATTTACATTACATAATGATTAAAAGATAATTATTTAATGTTTAATAAGTTCATCAGTAAACATTTACAAGCACATTATCTCATATTTCTAGCTATGTCAATATATATTAATCAATGATCTGTTAAGCATTATATAATCTATTTAATTAATGAAAGTTATTATAAAGTATTACCCTTAATGGGAATGTTAGTAATACAATTTTAATCAATATGTGCATTTAATTATGTGCATCATTTTCAAAATAGATCCAAATATACCTTGTCTGTGTGTTTTTGTTTTTAGTAGTTTGCGAGACGCAAATTGACAAAGCTAACTCACTTTGCGGCGAATGTGAGCTAATTCAACCAGCAGCAGTTCCTAAATTGGGCCAATATTCATATATTTCCTATATTTTTTATCCCCATTAGTCATTTAATTATGATGTTGTTTTATTACATGTTGCTGATTCCCTCCAGCTTTCATTAGGCAGTATAATACATTAGCAGTTTGGAGCGATAAGAGAATGACTCACAGTTTTTATCCATGCTGACTTGGAGGCATCCACTAAACCACAATGCACTGCTTCGGGCATAGTCAAACTCATGGGGTCAAGGTTGCAGTGACAGCAGGATCCTGGAGGGTGTGATATTCTCTCTTTGCATGTCTGTGTTTGTCTGTGTGTGCTTTATATATTCAGTTGTGTCCTCATTTCTAAGTCAGTTTAATTATTTATTTACATTCATCTATATTTTTGGGCCGAGGTCAGTCGACAAGGGCAAACAGAAAGTGGCAGCATCTGACCATGAGAATAAACAGTGGTCTGTTTAGGATGCGCACACCTATGGAAACCCTTCTCTGAATGGAATCAGGAAGCAAACAGGAAACGGCGTATGTTTTGTTTTGACGTGCAATGCATGCATTTGTGTGTCTGTTGACATGTTACATGCGTGAAGTAAGTTGCTGTCTTCTGCACTCCACAGAACTGTTGTTCATGGTCCAGAGGAAGTTTGTATCTGAATGACATTTGGGCTTTGGGGCAATTGATTTTCTCTTGTTTACAGCCTTTGAATGGATTTAGGTGACATCCTGTTTGTGCAAGCGTCTTATGCTTTAAGTGTGATAGTGAATAGGTAGGTTTATTTAGGTAGGTGTTTGTTTGTGTGTGTGTGTGTGTGTGGGTTCTTTGATCTGAACAGCATGAATAACCAAAATAATGAGGCAAAAGAATTCTTATGTGGCCAGAAGCCAGCTCTTGACAATCCGCAAGACTTGCTGCTTTGATAATATCTGTGTACAAAATATTTTACCATACAGCTCCCATTTAACCCTTTCCACATCTACAGGTACAGTATAGACCGAAGCACTAAGCTATGACTATTTGACTGTTTGCCACTTTTAATGGCAAATAATCTTATTTATTGAAAAATTGGGAACTGATTTTTTACAGTATGTGTATTTTTATATATGCAGCTCTGTCATTATTAAAACCTAATTTATTTTAGCTATAATAATGTACTTTTATATTATATTATATTATATTATATTATATTATATTATATTATATTATATTATATTATATTATATTATATTATATTATATTATATTATACTATGGGGCTGTTGAATGCTCAAATCTTATTGGTTGACCCACTTCGCCAAATGTTTTCAGTTATTTCAATAGGTCCTACAGCCTACAACCAGAAAAGAACCAAAACCCACAACGACACCGACCAAGTAAATAAATATAGTAAACAATAGGATAAAAACGACAAATTATTGTCAAGGCTCAAACCTTCGTTACTAGTTCTGAAATGACGTTTTGGAATTAGCAACGGAGGCTTGGGATGACATGTGTTTTAACCCTCTGGAGTCTGAGGCTGCTTTGGGGCTTGGAGAAGTTTTGACATGCCCTGACATTTGTGCTTTTTTCAGTTGTTCATAAACATATAAATGACAAAAAGTGTCATTACACTGTATTCAGCACAAACTAGGCTACAATAATATGTGAGGAACATGTATGTACATGTTTGTATTTTTGAAGGAATAACGTTTATGCGTGGTTATTGAAAAAACAAAAAACTTAAGTCACTGAAATAAGGCCAAAAAAAGTATATTAAATCTGTGTTCACAAGACTTTTGGGTATTGGAGGTTGTAGACTAGAGTTTTTGCTTCAGAATTATGTAAAAATTATGCTGCCTACTCCTTCATATAAAACAATATATTGATTTAGTTTTTGTAAGACACTTTTTGTCAAGAAACATAGTATGCGTGGAGGCGTGAATCTGCATGAATAATGGCCCATTTACACCTGAGAAGACAAAAGAATCACATAATAATGACCTGAAATGACTTGCATATTAATGAGGCCTTTCAGTCAGGTGGGCTGTGAAAAAAACCCTCTGTAATAATGTCTCAGCTCATCATAAACAGCAATACTGTGAAATATTATTACAATTTAAAATAATGGTATTCTATTATATTCTTTAAAATATAATGTATTTCTGTGATGCAAAGTGTCTGAACAATTATGTTACCTCTATGGCATTTCATATAGGCTTCTAGCTTAAAAGCATGCACATTTGGAGAAATATTGATGGATTCTTATATATTTATGTCAATTTTCTATACTGAGAAGTAATATTTATTGTCATCACTATGTGTGCTGGATACTGTTTTTTCAATTCATACTTGCAGCCGGAGGGCGCTCTCTGTACACCTTTAGTCCACAAATTATTCTAAAGAAGAAGAGGACATTTCAGGAATGGTGTTTTTAATTCATACTTGCAGCCGGAGGGCGCTCTCTGTACACCTTTAGGCCACAAATTCATATAAAGAAGAAAAGGAACTAGGAACTAACTGCATGTCTTCTAGAGATCGCTAACCATTGCTTTAACATCCAAATAAACACTTTTCAAGACAATAAATACATGATTGAGACGATGTATGCATGTATTGCCTCTGAATTTGCGTCTGAATAGCGCTGGCTCCGTGGGCGTGGCCGCATTAGCGGATAATGAGCTGAATCACAGACTTCTGACATGGCTCTCTTTTCATACAGATTACATAAACACAGAATGTTTGTTTTGCATGATTTAAAACCTGACATTTCAACGTTTCTTTAGACGTAAGTGTATTTTTTTTGTCATTAGTATTCATAAGTTACAGTTCATTTTCTGAGAACTATCAGATTGGACTTCGTTCAGAGGGAGAGGAGAGATCACGCATCATGTTAGTTTTCTTTATTTTACAAAAAGCACAACATTGTGTTTTTACTCTGAGTGTACACAAATAAAAGAAGACATTCTATAGTTTCAATTGATATATTACTTATGTCTCTATGACAAGAAATGACAGAGTATTTTAAGTCTGTTTTGCTGCAATGTGAAAAAAATCCTGCAAAACGCGCCAGCGCATTTTCAGACCTCAGAGAGTTAAGGATAAAACCCTGACAAATGTCTTGAAATACAACATTGGAAAAGTGTCTTTAGGTGTGTTAAGCATAGTATAAGAGGAATAATTATTTATAGTATATTTATATTACTTATAAGTAATCCTTATTATATTATATTATATTATATTATATTATATTATATTATATTATATTATCATGTTCTTATGCAATTTGTGTATAAAATATAATATATAAACACATGCAAACCTTTTGTGTTTAAATAGGTTTAAAGGATCGATTAAAAAAAATATTTATGACTCTTTTCTCGCATTATGTCATATGACAATATGAGTGCAAACATGATTCCATTCTATCCAAATTAGGTCTTATTCACAAACTCTGGGCTATTTGCCTGGCACAATTAACATTGCACAATTACTGTCCATAGAAAGCAGATGGTAAACAGAAAAATGTTCAAGAAAGATGTTTGTTTACATTTTCTATTGATTATGGCAAGAGTTATTTATAAAATGATGAAAAAAATAATGAGGAAGAGCATTTTAACTGGGCACATATCCAGACGTGCAGTGTAGCATTTTAAACAGTCGGATGCCTAAAACGCAGTGGTGGAGGACAACCTACAGTAGCACAGAACCGGACAAGATGATGCACAAATGGTTATCAGCACTGATTTGTGGATGTGTTTGCATTGTCACCTGATTTGTAACAACGTAGATAAATTGCACTCTCAGTGGGTGCGATTTTCTCTTGGCAAATTTCCCCCATGACTCCAGTCCACTTCTGTAAGGCTGCCTCTCTTAATACAGCTGCTTTTTTATGTATGTTTAATCAATATGATTTAAATGCATTTAATTATTAATGTTTATGAATACCTCTGAGAGTTATGTTTTAACTGATTAACTTAATTTAGAGAGAAAAGTGCTTTAGGCAAGGCATAAATGTATAATCAGATATACGCTTACATGTGTGTATACATCTCTTTTGGTATGTGTGTGTGTGTGTGTGTGTGTGTGTGTGTGTGTGTGTGTGTGTGTGTGTGTGTGTGTGTGTGTGTGTGTGAGTAGGCGAGTCTGAGCATTTAAGCAAGTTGGAGAATCTTTGAGCACTCTTTAGTCTAATGAACGTGAGTATCAAGCTTTTTTTTTGTCTGTGCCTGTGTTGATTGGATCTCTTCATGTGGATGTGTGTGTGTGTGTGTTGTTGTGCACATTTCCTCCCTCTGATGAGCTATTCAGTTACCCACAATACACTCATCAGGCTCACTCAGATAAACCCAAACACAGTCATTACAACCGAATGTGTGTGATTGAGTTTGTGCGTGTAGAGCAGCTGCTTTCTCTCTGTTTTCTAAATTTTTTTAAGACCAAGTAAGAGGGGTCCAACTTCCCCGTACACACACTGCCTTCGGCAAAATCACTTCATCTCCGGAAAAACAGCAAAATCCACTCCCAGCCCTGGCTTTCACTCTGACACACAAACATGCACCAATATATTAGTTCACTGTAGCAGCAGTGGGTATTCTACCTGAAACGGCATAAAACAGCATTTTTGGTGAAACTACCCATAATGCATAAGCGCCTCAGCATTTCAGTCATCTGATAAGTCTCCGTGCTGTTCTCAAATTCACCACTTTCTCATTAAGATAAATAACCTGGCAAGAAAAAAGCCATCATTTAGACTTTCAGTTTAGAATAATTCTCTCCCACACATGGCCTTATTTACGAAACCGAAGCAGAACAAATTTCTGCATAAATCCATTCTGTGTGAATTGTCCTATTGAATTGAATGCAACAATTTACATAAGAATGTTTTTACAATGTGTTTACACACATTCATTCTACTTTTGTTACAAGGCCTGTTTCACATTGCATGCACAAGCATTACGTAAGCAAAGCTGCGTAACTGTAACAACAGACTTGCGTTATATTATCATATTAAATAAGAGTTGCCTATTGTGAATTGTTGTAATCATCCTATAATCTAAGTGAAATGATGAGGGTGATTACATTTACATTCAAATGGTAATTAATCTACATGGAAACAAATCCAAATGCCAAAGTGCAGGATTGTGTGTAGATTCAGTCAGATTTACTGCATAGAATGTGCACTTGTTGTGCATTAAACACAACAGACAGTCTTTTTAGAGATACTGGTAACTTACAGATTATTAGCCAATTGCTGTTTAATGTTTTGTATATACAGTAATGTGCAAACATCTTAGGTCACCGTTAGATGTTGTTTTAGCAATGGTATAATGACCATATATAATTATTTCTCAGTCTCTTTATTAGAATATAACCAGAAAATACAGGAACTTTGTATGTAGTATTTTTTAGTATTTAAAAAATCTGAAAGAAAACAGATTCTATAGGCTAAGAGGCAAGTATTTACAGTAGTGACCTTATGCTTGAGCAATAGGAACCAGGCTCTCTTAAACCTAAATGGAACAGAAAAGGACTGGAAGGCCAAGAAAACTTTCAAAATCTGATGAGAAGTTTCTCAGAGTTTCTTCTTTTGAAAAAAACTGGAAGAAGTCCAGGAGATCACCCTAAATACTGATTTTTGCTTAAAGAAGCCATTTTGTTATATATATATTTTGTTTACATATTTCCTTTATTTTCTGTTTGTATCTTAATAAAGAGACCAAAAAATCAATATGGATGGCCATTAAAACAATGCTAAAACAACAAAGCTGGTGTTGGCCTTAGACTTTTGCACAGTACTGTATATTTTTAATATATACCAATATTGTAAATATATCAGCTAGTAAGTAATTGTTCATGTCATCTGTTAATATTTAGTAAATCTCAAAACTGTATAATTTTTTAATGCTGTACATTATAATGTTGTGATGCCTAAATTCACTTGCAACATTTAAAATGGTTAATTTTTATATCTATGTTGGCCATAATTTTAATATTTCTGCATCCCTTGTCTTTTATCATATAATTCTCCCTGCAGTTTTCTTCCAAAATACAAGATGGAAGGTTTAACTCTTGCAAGTGAAGATATTATTATTATAAAATCCCATTAAGAGCTAGTATCAGGCCTAATGAATCTCAGACAGCAAAGTTTCAGTTAATAAGAAAATACTTTGACTATGTTCAAAAGATCATTAACTTTACTGTTTCGATTTGATGCTCTTAATATTGTGGCAAATTTTCTCCATGATATCAAAAATGTGATTTTTTTTTTTTTTTTTCATGGTATTTTAAGTAAAAATTTTTGGTAACATTTTACAATAAGGTTCATTAGTTAAACATTAGTTAATGTATTAATAAACTAACCATGAGCAATACATTAGTTACGGTATTTACTACTCTTGGTTAACGTTAGTTAATGAAAATACAGCTGTTCATTGTTTGTTCATGTTAGTTCACAGTGCATTAACTAATGTTCACAAGATTATAATAATGTAATAGTAAATGCTGAAATTAACATTAACAAAGATTAATAAATGCTGTATTAATGCATTATTAGTTCATGTTAACGGTAACACTTTATTTTAGGGTTCTTTAACTAGTTGCTTAGTGGCATGCATATTACTAGAATATTGGGTGTTTATTAGTACTTATTAAGCATATATCATTGCCTTATTCTGCTTGATCTTATTCTACATTCTTAATCCTACCCAATACCTAAACTTAACAACTACCTTACTAACTTGCACCTATGCTTCTGCTTGCTCACTTGTGCAGAAAATTAGGCCCACAACATTAAAGATATAGCAGTATATTTCATTGATTATGGGGCACTTGCTTCATCTGACCATAGAACCCGTCCCGTTTGAAGTTCCTGTAGTGTCAGTTACTTTTCATAGATTCTATGGTGAGATCTCAGATAATACTGTCTAGCACATTGCTATAATATTAAAGGTTACAATTAACCACAGAGCCCAAACTATTAAATTCAGTTGGTATAAAGATATAATAATCAATACTCAAACAAACAAACAAACAAACAAACAAAAACGTAAATTGCACATAAGGCAGGTTTTACATTAAATTATAAATCTAATTATACATTTATTATTCAATTATTTTTCTACTCTAATTCATTTTTGAAATATAATCATTTACACAGTTACTGTCATAACTTGTTTTCATGACAAATGTATTTAAACATATATTAAATAATTAAGACATTACCGACAGGTAAATATAATGAATATATAAGCTAATATAATGCATGTATTTAGTGAAATGGTCTCATCTAGAGTTCATTTCTCTAGTGAACTAACATGCTGTAGACACTAAATGACTTGCCTGAAGTAAATGTAATGCTACGTGAGATGTTAATCTCAAGCTGTTTATTGACGTCGTTCCGTGTTTGAAACACTGGTAGAGAAATTACACGTGCACATTTCAATGCAGTTAGCAAACAGCATTGCATTACCACGCACCCTTCTGGATTGGAGAGTGGATCGCTTGTGACTGACTGTATTCGTCGTTTGACTGCATGTATGCTCTGAACGTGACATCCGTACCATGACGGTTCGGGACGAATACATACCGTTACACCCCTATATATATATATATTCATTATGCACACATTTTTTTCCTTTCATTTACTTTGTGCCCCGACTTACTGTATTTTTAGCTCCAGTTCCATCATGTTGTTCTTTAAAGTGCATCAGAACTTTATTACAAGTTAATCACTTTTTTTTTTTCAAACTGGAATTTATGAGTGTTTTCATCTCATCCATCTTTGATCCCTATACAAATGAGGAGGAAGATTTCTGTGCGCACATCACTCTAGTATTGCACTTATAATCATTCTGGTGTGACTCTCTGCCCCCTCACATCCATTAGTAATGCCTGAGCATCCTGACTGATGAGGAGCTCTGTTCGTCAGGCCTGGGAATACTCCATCACACAGGGTGGGTGGCTGTCATTACCATAGATTACACGCTCCCGTTCCCCTTAAGATTACCTATGTGTGTGTGTGTGTGTGCGCATATGTGGAGGTGTTTGTATTCAGAGCTGTGGGTTTGTTTACTCATCACCCCTCTGTGTGGATTCCATGCTGATGTTCTCTGCGAGGGAGATTGTGTCAATAATGTGGCTGCACTCTGCAACCGAAAACGTGGCATTTTCCAAAACAGTTCATCTGACAAAATCTCTCTGACTCATCAGGGCAGGTGTCAGTAATACGATATAATTTGTACTGTAAAGTCACATCATGATAATGTGACTAGCCGTCACCGCCTCCCACGTTCATCTGTGGCCGCATAATAACCAGGAAGACGGTAAAACCACCTGCTTTGACACATTCAGAAATTCAGTATGTCAAAATATTCGCATAGAATGATTATATGTTATGTCACATTATAAGCAGTTTATGGCAGTCATTGATTCAAATCAGCACGAGATAAGAACCCGGGGCAGTGCTAATTTGATATCATCAGCACAAGTGTCACAGTCACATATTGAGGCTGTAATTTGAATTATCTGTCCTGCATTGCTGTCAGATAACTTCTTTACAGCAGTGTTTGTGTCGCACTACTGCAGGGTACTCCATATGCCTGTCAAGCTTGCGAATTGCTTTAAAATTCAGCTGAGTTTGGATGTGTATGCACTGTAAAAATACTGAAAATGATTGGTTGCATCTAAAATTTCTATTTGGCCTGTTTAAGTTCTGCAAATTAACTATTTGAGTTTACTATTATGGCCTCAAATAGCAATACAGATTTGTGTTTCTGCATATTTAAGAAAGATTAAAAGAAGGTGGAGCAGCATTGTAATGTTCAAATTTATTAGGGATGCACCAATATTAAAACTGTCCAATAACGTTGATAAACTAGGCTGGATCTCCCGAAACCTTCTTAACTCTAAGAAGGTTTTTAAATTATACCTTAAGCTATACCTTAACGTTAATACGTGTTTCCCGAAACACTCTTAATTAAGTAGACCTTCTGTAAGTCATTTGTTCATAAGGTTGGTCTGGACCACTCTTAGCTATACCTTTTCACTGTTGACAGTCTATATGAATATAATTCTGAAGTTGTAATACACCCAGTGTTCAATTATATGGCAAGAATAAAATGCAAAGATTCACTTCTATATTCAAATGTGCTTTGGCATTGAGCTAGAGACAGATGCGGTGAGCGCTTGTCATATCACAACTATTCAGTGATGTGTTTTCAACCACATCAGGTTTATTTTAGGTTTCAGACATTGAAATACACATTCAAATGAAGTACTATAAAAAAGACATTTATAGTTTGTTAAAAATCAAATTCCATACACTAATGTTTATGGTAGCTGCAATAATAACCCTTTCAATTATATAATTTGACAAAGTGTTTTATTCATCAGATACACTTTGTGTATGCAACAATAAAGTTTACTCTATTCTTCTCCCAGTTCACCGGCTATTCTTTTATGTATTTCTGGGAAATTTTCATAAATCCGACAGCTCTGAAATGCGGTGCCAACTCATCGCGTGACACATTCACTTCCACATATTTTACAATCAGAATATATCATAAAATTCATGAAAAAGTTAAGTTTGTGAATATTTTGAATAAAAAACTGCATGATGCGTCTCCAAGGAATTAACACGTTCTAAAATAATGTTCTAAAATAACGGTCGCCTTAAACTCATGAGAATATAGAGCCCTCAGAATATAGATAAATTACAATATAAATTTAGTTTGCAATTTGTATTATTTTTATAAGATCCCATGAGTCATGATAAATTCAATTTCTACTTCTGAAGTGCTTCTTTTATAAAGACCACCACTTTCTCACATAACACAGTAAAGCAGCCTTGCATAGAGTGAATTATCCATTCTCGAGCCATCGATATCAACCAATTCAGCACCACCGCCATGGACAGCACCTGGTAACTTTGCACTTAAAGGTGCCCTAGATTCAAAAACATAACACCGACCGTTACGTAACAGTCGGGGTGTACGCCCCCAATATTTGCATATGCCAGCCCATGATCGAGGCATTACACAAGGGCAGCCAGTATTAACGTCTGGATGTGCAGAGCTGAATCAACAGACTAGGTAAGCAAGCAAGGACAATAGCAAAAAATGGCAGATGGAGCAATAATAACTGACATGATTCATGATAACATGATATTTTTAGTGATATTTGTAAATTGTCTTTCTAAATGTTTCGTTAACATGTTGCTAATGTACTGTTAAATGTGGTTAAAGTTACCATTGTTTATTACTGTATTCACGGAGACAAGAGCCGTCGCTATTTTCATTTTTAAACACTTGCAGTCTGTATAATGCATAAACATAACTTCATTCTTTATAAATCTCTCCAACAGTATAGCATTAGCCGTTAGCCACGGAGCATAGCCTCAAACTCATTCAGAATCAATGTAAACATCAAAATAAACACTGTACTTACGTGATTAGACATGCTGCATGACGAACACTTTGTAAAGATCCATTTTGAGGGTTATATTAGCTGTTTGAACTTTTTTTATGTTGTTCAAGGCAAGCGCAAGCTTTTGGGGCGTGGGGCACGAGAATTAAAGGGCCACACACCCTGAATCGGCTCATTTCTATTTATGCCCCAAAATAGGCAGTTAAAAAAGTGAATTAAAAAAAATCTATGGGGTATTTTGAGCTGAAACTTCACAGACACATTCAGGGGACACCTTAGACTTATATTACATCTTTTTTAAAAAAAGTTCTAGGACACCTTTAAGAAAGGTTGATTCTAAAGTATAGTTCGGGGAACACGCCTAGAAAAGGTTTATCTTCAGTTAAGGTATACCTTTAGAGCCTTCATAGAGACAACGTTGTCAGGAAATCCAGCCCTGATCATTATTTTCTAACATAATTATGTTAATACCAATAAATGGCTAATTTTAAAATTCTGCACTGTTTGGTCTATTAAATAAAAATTACATAAGCAAAGCAAAGCAGACTTGCATTATGCTGTCATACCATAAATTATAAACAGGGGTGCACATAACTGGTGCGCAGGTGCGCATGCGTGTTAAAAATAAACGATGCGCACCAGAAAACATGGAGGGAAGTGCTTTTGAGTACCAACATTTTTGGGGACTGGTTCACAGGGACACATTTACATATTGGAGTAGGATTTTTCTTCATCTCTGGTACGATAGCAATCATGATGATAAGTGTGTTCTTTAATTATTAGGGGTGCAACGGATTGCAGTTAATCCGTGATCCGTACGGATAAGGCCCAACGGTTCAATGCGCATGTGGTTCACGGATTAACTGCTAAGTTTAACCATCATAGAGTGAAAGTTTATTATTTGGACGTGTTTTTTCTCGCCAATTAACACATTCAAATGATTTTAAAAGCGGAAGAAGAGGCAAAAAGCGGGACTCGAGAGCTGTGCCACACCCGAGGCGTGTGCACGCAGAGAGAGAGAGGCGCGTTTCAGACAGCGCTCAAACACCAAATTGATTCCTCTTTCGTGTTTACTTTCGCTTGAACGGACACAAAATTTTGTCAAAATACCTGTCTTGGCAAGTATTCTCTCTGTTATGTCATTAGCAAACAGTTGAGAAAGAAACCGGATGTGTGTCAGTTAGGGATGTGCCCGAAGCCGAATACCATATACGGAAAGGAAATGACGTGTACTAGGGAGCCCCTAAAGGGAATACACATGAGAGGGTAGGAAAAAATATATTTCTTTCTATATATTGGCTTTTTCTCACAATTATATAGTTGGGTGATTATAATGTAAATAATTTGCCAGCATCAGGAAGCTGCTGTTAATATGCGTATTAATCAAAATCATATGCGTACGAGTATTGAAATCGCTTTTGAATGTGCGCACGGTTTTACTTTCACTTTCGAGATTTGCAAGCACACGTGATGTGTGTATACTAGGGAGCGTCAGTACTTATTACACATTTCACAAGATAAGATATTTGTCAGTGACACTCAGGAACTGCAAACCATTCACCATTGTCCTATCAGCCATCTCTCCTTACTCTCTTTACGTGTTAAGTGAAATCTGTTGTACTACAAAGTAACAGGCTCCTGCTAGCAAATGACTAACGATGTCCCTTTCGGGGCTCCGTAGACTGTGTTTTTTCCCCCCGTGCCTTTCTGAATACGGATTTAGTATTCGGGACAAAACCTCTAGTGTCAGTATATTCTGTCCGTTCTTGCATTCCATCTTAAAGTGACAGCAGCCTAATATTCTTGCTGTTGTCTATGTCATTAATGTTAATAAAATAATAATAAATAATAATAAAAAAAAACATCATTATCATCTTCTACCATGTTCAAGAGAAAAGAAGATAGTGAGGAGAGCAAATTGTGAGTACCAAGCAACATCTCCAGGCGCTCCCTTGAGAACCAGACCAAAAAAGTTATGTGTGCCCCTGATTATAACATAACTAATGGGAGTTGCCTATTGCAAAACAAATGGAAACATATTCAAATGTCAAAGTGTAGCTTTGTGTGTAGATTCAGAATAGAATGTGTAGTTTTTGTGCATAAAACACATTCAGGTTTTTTTTTGGTACCTTTGGTACATTTGGTACCTTATGAATTATTATTATTATTTAAATTAAGTTATTGGAACCAATATTGTATTGTATTTAGATACCATTACTATTTAGATTAGACACTAATAATAATCAATCTGTTAAATGTATGTTTTAGTCAATCAAAATTATACATTATACATATACATTTTTAAATATTAAAATTCTACTCTTTGGTTTAAATAAATCAAAATAAACAACTCTGTTTTAAATGCTGCAAGTTAATTTAGGAATCAGCTTTATAATCTACTACAGTATAAATTGAATATTCCTTTTGAGATTCACTACAGATCATATTTAACTACTGTTATTAAATTGTTTTTTTTAAAGTTATTTAAAATTAAGATTCATTTTAAATGAAGAACTCTCTGTTCACTGTTCATTTGGCTTTGCTGAATGAGTGAATATATAAGGAGTTTTGTCATGCTCCTTTCCTCTTGGCACATGCTCATTAGATTCTGCATGTCCACTTCTCAGCAAATATGGATTTGTGTGCTGAATTTAAGAGGTTGACTCAGCACAGTAATTATAATGATTGTAACTGAATATAACCGTAGTAGCCGAGTGCCAAAACTTTCATAATGAGTGATGGAAGCCATTTTCCTATTTTACTACTTTATTTTTAAACCAGTATGTCTGTATTATTTTTCTAAACATTCATTTTTTTACAGTGTGTGTTGGCATAGTCATAGTCCCTTCCAGCATTCACTAATCCTGTATTCCTCCACTGTGCACATTCATTCCCTCCAAGGGCAGCCGGTAGTTTCTAATTTGGTTGGTATTCATTGGTCTTATTTTAAAAATGTAAGAGCTGCTACAGTCATTTTGAAAGAAGAAAATGAAGGTGACAGTGTCAAGACACCAATTTAAAGTGAACAGCCGAACAAATAATGTGACGTGCAGCAAAGTTGCATGGCTTGAGGCTGCTCTTATAAATGCTTTGCTTACAGTTGATCACATCCTGCATTAGGCCTATTGTCTATATGGAGGACATTATATTTACGGCTGATTCTAGGTCGTTGTAATCAGTTGGACACCGGTGCTATACGGTTCTTTAAAGACCCTCTTGAATTCTCTCAAGGGTGAACTGATTTAGTTATTTCGAATTTTAATCAGAAAGATACAGAATCCTCAGACACGGTCTCGTAAAAATGTCTGTCAATCAGGTGAGTTTATGAAGGGGAAACATTTCAGGCACGAAAACGCTGGTGAGGCAGTTTATGACGCTGACAAGCATAAAAGCACTGTTGATGGAACAGAATCGCTAATCATCAAGCTTGTGTGTGTGTTTGTGAGGAACGGTTGTGTGTGGATATGAATTTAGCTTTGGGTATTTAAGCGTGAGATTTGTAATTCATGTTGTTAGTGGGTGGTAAAGAGATCTCATGATGTTATACTGTTTAAAATAAATGTTCCAATTATTACCAACCCCACATGGGATGCAGATAGGGTCACGGGAGAGTACAGAGAATTTTTTTTTTTTAGCTTCTCTTGCTCTTGTGTAAATAACAACTTAGTTCTAAACGCAAAGGTGAATGATCAATCTAACAAAGCCAAAAAATTCTAGTTTGCTTATTAAAAGTTAGGCAAATATGAGTGGTGGTGTTATGTTATGTAAATTTTAGATTGTGTTATGTGTTACAGAAACATTTTTATTCATATTCATATTTCTGCATTTGGCAGACACATTTATCCAAAACAACTTGCGTTCAAGACGCAGAAGTGTCATTGACTGACTGCCTGAAAACTGTTGGTACTGTTTGCTTGCACTTGTATGAAGTGAGAGTCAGCACTCTTGTTTGAATTATTATAACCAATACCCAATCCAAGCTGGATATAACAGTTGAGATGAGATTCACACTTTATAATAACTGTATTTGACGAGCTAATGCGAAATAGACAAGTGCAGCCCAATGAAACTGCATCCAAATGATTTGTTGTGGCTTTTGTTACAAAGTCAATATAAGTAAAATTGATCAGAATAAAATTAGTTGAGGTGAAAGTTTGATTGTGTGGTTGTGCAACCTAAAAATTATTTCCACACCAAAAGGTTTGTGAACCGATACTATAGTAGAACCTTATGAAGGTTCTACTACTGTATGTGTGAGTGAGCTACATTATACATTGAGAATATTCTGTAGAACCTACAATGTTAATCAGTAACTTGTTTTACTTACTTAGAGAACCATGAAGCAACTCAAGGTCTCTACATTGATTAAAAACAACCCGATGTGGGATGTTTTTAACCCAGCTATTGTATAAATGTACTTAACTTGCTTACCCAGCAAGTTGGGTTGCTTATGTACACTGTAAAAAAAATCCCATTGTTTCTACGGAAAAATACCGGCAGCTGTGGTTACCAGAACAATACTGTAAAAATGACATCAAACCGTAAACATACTTACGGAGTTACATGTGAATTTTACATTTTAAATATGTATATTTAATACGGAAGCCCTGAACCGCATGGTGAAAAAAAAAAAAAAAAACTTGGTAGGGAGGAAAAAAAAAAAATCGAAAAGTTATCTCGTTATTTCAACATAATAAGTCGTTATAACGACATAATATCTCGTTATTTCAACATAATAAGTCGTTATAACGACATAATATCTCGTTATTTCAAGATATTAAGTCGTTATAACGACATAATATCTCGTTATTTCAACATAATAAGTCGTTATAACGACATAATATCTCGTTATTTCAACATAATAAGTCGTTATAACGACATAATATCTCGTTATTTCAACATACTAAGTCGTTATAACGACATAATATGTCGTTATTTCAAGATATTAAGTCGTTATAACGACATAATATCTCGTTATAACGACATAATATCTCGTTATTTCAACATAATAAGTCGTTATAACGACATAATAACTCTTTATTATCTATCAAGTATGATAAAGGACATACCCGTATTAACGTCCCCAGTGGCGCAATGTTAAAATATTGGACCGCCAGTCTAGCTTTTACTGCGATCGCCGCGGTTCGAATCCGCCTTTTGCCGAGTTCGTTCTTCTCTAGTTTCACTTCACATATCAAAAAAGGCATTTATTTTCAATAGAAATTAAAGCAATGTTATAAAAGTGCAAATAACCTGCCTAACAAGTGTTTAATAAAATTCAAAGTATTTATTGGGCAGGATTCTCGTTATTGTTCGATATTACCCACTAGAGGGCAGAATAAGACAGGGAATCAATTAAACAGCGCAATAGTTATGTTGAACTACTGTTACAATTTGGTGCTCCAAAATCCCAGAGGTTTATCATGGGAATTTGCGTTCATCCCAGGCTAACCTTTATTGAGGTTAAATTTATTAGACCATAAATTTATTAGACATCCTATTTATACTAAATGACAATAGCAGCATTTTCACTATATGCTATTTATACTAGGTGAAAATAGCGATATATTCTATTGACACCATGTAAAAGTAGCTTATCAGTTCTTTGCAAGAAGTGTAAATAGTATTTAGATGCTGTAGGCTGGTATTGGCAGATACTATTTGTACCTCAGTATTTTTGTACAGGATGCAATAATATCATATAGAGTGATTATATTTATTAAAATTATTAAATGGATGCTGCATTATTGGGAGAAAAAAAACCCTCCACTTTCCACCAACCCTACTCAATGAACACTTTTAATATTATTAAACACTTGTTCACATTTTATTTCCACTTTTTGAACATTATTTTCATTTTATTGAAAATGTATATGATATGAAAATAGGAGTGAGCTCTATTATTGGGTGAGCTCTGCAAAATGCTGATTCGACCCTGCAGCGATCGCTGTAAAAGCCAAAATCTGAAACCCTACATGCTATTGTTACGCCACTGAATACATCGAATTACAACTGTCCCTTTTTAAACTTCAGTGGCCCAACCAGACATTGGAGCTATACTGTAAAGAGTGTTTGTCAACAAGGGACGCTATTTGCACTTACTGTAAATAGACACTCCGTGTCCTATTATTTCAATATATTAGCACCTATTTTGATTTTTATATCTTTAGAAAATATTACAAAGCAGTTTGTTTGCAAACCCAGAATAATAATAAAAAAACCCCGCTTAAAAACGTTTTTGGCCCCTGGACTAGTGCATCTCTATGTTTTATTATAGTTCAAATCAGATTGGACACCGGGCTGTAAGTTTGACACCCCTGACATTTGCACTGTAAATTGTTTTATTTACTATGGTCTAATAAATTTAACCTCAATGAAGGTTAGCCTGGGATGAACGCAAATTCCCATGATAAACCTCTGGGATTTTGGAGCACCAAATTGTAACAGTAGTTCAACATAACTATTGCGTTCTTTAATTGATTCCCTGTCTTATTCTGCCCTCTAGTGGGTAATATCGAACATGCTGCTAACCCTGCCCAATAAATACTTTTAATGTTATTAAACACTCGTTAGGCAGGTTATTTGCACTTTTATAACATTGTTTTAATTTTTATTGAAAATGAATGTCTTTTTGATATGTGATGTGAAACTAGAGAAGAACGAACTCGGCAAAAGGCGGATTCGAAACCGCGGCGATCGCAGTAAAAGCTAGACTGGCGGTTCAATACTTTAGCGTTGCGCCACTGGGGACGTTGATAGGCAAGCCTCCTTTATCATAGTTGATAGATAATGAAGAGTTATTATGTTGAAATAACGACTTATTATGTCGTTATAACGACTTATTATGTTGAAATAACGAGATATTATGTCGTTATAACGACTTATTATGTTGAAATAACGAGATATTATGTCGTTATAACGACTTATTATGTTGAAATAACGAGATAACTTTTCGATTTTTTTTTTCCTCCCTACCAAGTTTTTTTTTTTTTTCACCATGCGGTTCAGGGCTTCCGTAATTTAACATTGGATTTCAGTACACTGTAAAAAAAATCCCAGTAAAATTTACGGTAAAATAACATATTTCATTAACTGATATAATGTTAATTTACCAACCTAATGAAGTACTAATATCTGTTTTGTATCTTTATAATACACTGACAGTCACCAAACACAGTGGTGATAAGAGTCACATGATGAATCAAAGTTCATCACAAGCAGCTTTTCCACAAGCTGAGGAGGACAATACTAATATATAGAAGGAGCACACAGTGTCATTCACACACACACACTAAACACCATCATGGTAACATGCATGAAATTTAAAAAATGCAATAAACATTAATTTAACAACATTAGATGTAACATAAAACCCTAATGTACATAACTGATTAGAAAAAAATGAGAAAAACTATAAGAAACAGAGTTATTTCAACAAAAATATATCAAATGTGAAGTGTCACGCAGGGAATTGTGGGAATGTCAATTTACGGTTTTTCACTGTAAATTTTACAATGAATTGTTATTTTTCACTTTCAAAAACCGTGAATTTAACGGTATTTTACCGTAAAATTACATTAAATGTACCGTTAGATCTATTACAGTTATTCACCGTATATAGTACGGAAACTTTCTGTAAACCAATTAACAGTTTTTCACCGCAGCATTTTTACAGTCTTTTACTGTTAAAATCACGGTAATTTTTTACAGTATACAGTGGCACATTGTTACCACATACGTATTATTTTTTCCCACTCAATTATATCGTAATAACAAAATGTTTTGTCATTTAAACTATATATTTTCTCATAATAATTAGATGCTGCCGTTAAAACAACATATTTTTTCTCATTAAAATGACATATTTTTTCATAATAACGAGATGTCGTTGAAACAATATGTTTTCCCTTAATAACAACATATTATGTAATAAAAATGATATGCTTTTCCTGTTATAAAGAGACATTATATCGTTAAAATGACATATTTTATATGTGACATAACTAAGTGGGAAATAGGCCTTTATCACAGTCTGCTGTTGCCTGTATCAATGGCAGTGCCCATAGCATGGGATTGTTTTGATTTATAGATGTAAAGTTCATCACAGATACTTCATCGAAACACATCAACCACAGTTTATAATCATTAGTTGGGTATGATGAGAAAAATGTTGTTATTCTGACATATATTTCATTATTTAAAGAGGCGCTCACAAGCCTTCTGTATGTGTGTGCACTGCACAATACTTCAGAGTCTGACCATCTTTTTTATTAAAGAAATGCAAGAATTGAATACAAACAACATATCACATACATTTATGCACTTACTTCACTTTCCGATACAATCATCAAGTGTTAAATCAAACTGAAGGTGCTTATAAATAAAGAAATATTTCCAACTCAGAGTCAGTTATTCAAAAATAACTGTAATAACTTTAAAGGTGTTAAATCCTCTGGGTTTGAGTGCAATGATTGGATAGCGTTATATTGTAGACAGAGTGGAGATTATTAATCAATAGCAATAACATTAAGAATAAAATTAGACATGTATTCCAATTATTCCTTCGGCAGTAACTCGCGCAGAGTGCAGATTGATCTCATGACTCGTGACACCAGGCTGGCGATCGCCTGTGATGTTGCACAAAAAAATGCTAAATTGATAAATGATAAACTGTTTGAAATACTGATGTTTATTGTCAAGTTCAACCAAGTTAAATTTGTCACTTTTGAGGGTGCGCAAATAAGCTCCCTTTTGTGTGTCCCTTTAAATGCAAATGAGCTGCTGCTCTCAAAAGGGGCAGGGTTTAGCACTTAGCAGTGCCTCACATTACCTCATGCAGACTCACTGAAAATGTCAGAAACTGTTCAGCCTTTTATGCTCAAAACTGAGTCTGACAATGATGGAGAGACTCAAGAAGAAGTGACAACATTTTGAATGCAACAGGATGCTTTTGAACGGTTAGTTGATGAATTTATGTAGCTGATGTGGAGTTAACTATCTTAAATTCATTGATTAGCATATTCTGTCATGATAATTTATAAATCGCTCCTGTGGGAACTGCTGTAAGATGCTTACAGAGCCAGAGAATATATGCTGCACAAAGACAGAACAGGTATAGTTTACGGTTGTAACATTTTGTCATCTTGCTTTTATGACATGCTATTGCATTTGTGTTATGTACTGTAATGCAGTAACTTGGCCTCACCCCTTTGTTGCATATTATGTTAATTTTAGGGTTAATGATGTCACCAACCCGGGAAGAGGCTGCTTGTAGTCCCTACCAGCCGTTTGTTGTAGTCCTTAAACAGAGAATTCTTTAAAAGAAAATATCTCAGTTTGCATTGAACTTTCAGAGCTGTAACTTTGCAGATACTGTTTATGCTCAATCAGCAACATTACACACTAACTAAAGTTAAAAAAATGAAATGCAATGAACCACCCCTTTAATTTTTTCAAAATTGGCAACTGCCCATTGACAATAATGCAGGCGCTACAAATCGAAGCCATGTGATAAAGGCCATTTCCTACGTTCTCACGTCACGTACAAAATTAATACGTATGTGGCAACAATGCACCACCTTACATATGTAACCCAGCTTAATGGGTTGATTTATATTAGTTAATTTTTATAAGAATGTTAATATATTTTGTAAAATACACTACACAACAACTGTGTTTAAATATGTATACAATATTAAACTTGTTTAACAAACATACATTTAAACTCCTTTAACAAAAGTTTACAAAGTGTAACTAGCCGGTCTGTTTTATGTTTTCTTCCAAAATTTTGCCAGTTCTTTTGCTGGAGCTGGGCTGGTGTTCGGTGCAGGAGCGGCGAACCTCAGACCTTGGTTTCACTGATAGCAGAAAGATGCCTAGATTGACTCTGTATGACTTGCCCAGAAATAAGCATAATAAAGTGTACAGTTCTGAGGACATATTTTAACATTTAAAGTAATTAGATTCAATATCTTTAAGAATCACGCCAAAGGATCAGTGCAACACAGGTTTAGCTGACTGACATCTCGTCCCTGTTTGTTGTGTTGCATAAAATAAAATTCTTTGCAGCACAGTAATGACTTTATAGATAAAATTATATGTACACAAACCTGTATTTAACAGAAGAAATGCAAATTCAGTCATGTTGAGAACTGCTCTCTCCTGAAGATGATGTAAAAAGCCTGCGCTCTGTAACTAAACAGCTGGGTTATAGTAACACCGCTGCTGGGTTGTTAAGTCGGAGGGTGGGGAAAGGGTGCACAGTTTCAGTTGTCAGTGAGATTGACCCTGCAGCTGTGTAACATAAAACCCCCAAAAATGAGTAGGCTTAACCCAGCATTTGGTAGAAAAAAATAACCCAGTTTTTAGAGTCTAGATGAGAACAGTGGATGTTGCTGATACTAACATGCTGCATAGAACCACTGAAGAGCGTTTAATTATGCTGTGAATAAAATGCTCCTCAACCAATCACATAAATAAGGAAATGTGTACACGTTTTTGTGTATGTGTGTATGCTTGTGTAAACACCAGATCAGTACATGCTTGTCAGTCTATATCAGTTTGTATTTGTTGTTAGTGTGGGAGGATGATTTTAGTGCCTGGCATCATGCCAACTCTTGATGTTCTTTCTCTGTCTCTCTCTCTCATATGCTCTCCTTATCTATCTATCACTGTGTCTCTCACTCTCTCTTTAATACATTTGTGATGTTTCCTTGGAGTTCAGAGGATGAATTGACACCTTTGATGCATTAGCAGGCAGAGCGCTCTGAAGCCCCAGATGAATGTCTAAAAGCTTGAGGACGAGTCTGCGGTGTACGAGCGCATTATCGGTACACAGGAGACCCTGCTCTGCGTCATGCCTCATTCACAGCTCTCCTGACCTCACTAAACCTGCAATTTCACCGGCCTCAAATTCTCTGCATCAGACCAACAGCTGGTCTAAGCCCCAGCATTTCCAAACGTTCACTTATCGGAGAACGAATGACTGGAATGACATGAAACGGATTCAAATGTAACTCTCTAGTGAGTGCATACAGTATAGTGCTAAAAAAGTGTGCATGTTCACAGAGCTACTGTATGTGTGAGTGCAATTCTTTGTGGTTTTAATAGGTGTGTGAGGTGACAAGGGAGGAAACCTTGACAGACTGGAACGATTGAAATTTTCATGGCTAAAAAAGATGAGAAATGCAATCTACAGGCAGTGGCCCCTGTCAGCCTTGAATATATTTATTTTAATTGGTTAATACATTTTATTTTCTCACTTGTAGAGAGCATGGAGAGACAGAACATACGCACAACTGTGTAAGAAACATACACTACTTCAAAAGTTTGGGGTCAGTAAGGTTTTTTTAAATTTACATTTAATTGATCAAAAGTGACAGTAATGACTTTTACATTGTTACACTGTAAAAAATGAATGTGATTTCAACGGTAAAATATTGTAAAAACGCTACGGAAAAAAATTGTAAATAGGTTAACAGTAAGTTCCCGTACTATATACAGAGGAAAACTGTAAAAGCTCTTACCAGACATTTTATGTAATTTTCACAGTAAAATGCTGTAAATTGTACAATTTTTAGAAGTAAAAAAGAACAAATCAATGTAAAATTTACAGTCAAAAACTAAACTGATATTCCCACAATTCTCAGTGTGACACTCCACATTTAAAGTATTTTGTTTAAATAATCATGTTTCTTAATAGTTTTTGTTATCAGTTTTGTACATTAGGGTTTTATGTTACATCTTCTGTTGTTTAATGAATGTTTATTGCATTATATAAGTGTTGTTGGTTACCATGATGGTTTTGCATTTGCGTGAATGACTCTATATTAGTATATACTTCAGCTTGTGGAAAAACTACTTGTGATGAACTCGTTCTTCATGTGGCTTTCTCTTTTACCATGTGCATTATAATGGTGGTTGTCAGTATATGTTAAAGGTACAAAACAGATTTTAGTAGTAGTGTGCATTGAACGTAATTTACAGTTTTATACTGTAAAATTTACAGTTTGTTCTGTAAATGTGTTTACAGTTTTTCTGTATTTTTTACAATATTATTTTGGCAACCACAGCTGCCAAAATTATTTTGTAAAAACTACAGAATATTTTTTACAGTGTACAAATAAATTCTATTTCTAATCGTTGCTGTTCTCTTGAACTTTCTATTCAAAAAAGAATCCATAAAACTGAATTAAATATTAAGTTCTTTAACATTCTATATAGAACATTTTCTTCAAGTGTACTGTAAGTTTCCCAGATGAGCTATCAATTATATACAGTTGCCATCATTATTCAGAAATATTTTACTGCTGAATGCCATGATTGATCTCTGTATTACCTGTCCTTTTTTAGTTAAAAATGTTCCACCTCAGTTGTCAATGCAGAGTGAGCTGAGAGAGTGATTCAGTATAGAAAGGTCATTAAGGTTTGATATGCTGAAAGCAACTCAAGGTTTAGTGCTTTGCTTCAGGGCTCTACAGCATTGTCCTTCAAGATGATATCACACTCAAAGACACTATACCAATTCATGTCATTAGAATTAAACCTTCAATTCCGGTTCTAATGTTCAAGAAACTGAAAGGTTTCGTTTCTATTAGATAAAACCTTTACATTTAAAAGACTTTGTCAGTTGAGTTCATTATGCTTTTTGAAAACTTTGCAGTGCAGTTGTCAGGATACCAAAATATCAGTAGCGTATAGTCGATGCAAAAGTTTATTTGAACACTTTCCTTATTTAAGGTTAAATATTATTATACTGAAATGACTGGCTTGCATTGGAGTAACTGATAATATGCTTCTTTGGTTTTCATCCTATTTAAGTGATAGAGAACAATTTGTACAGATTAAGAATGCTCATTCAGAGCCTGTTTCAGTTATTCACGGCATTCCACAGGGGTCAGTGTTGGGTATGCTTTCATTTATTATTTATATTCTAGCTCTTGGTCACATTTTTCATTTTTACGGTATTAATTTCCATTTTTACACTGATAACACACAAGTGTACATATCCTCAAGACCTAATGCTTCTCACCCCCCCTTATTTGGATGATCAATAAGGTCTGTTTTATCTAAAACGCAATCTTTTACCTTTTCCACCCAGATGAAAAGTCTTGGGGTTATTCTTCATGGTTTGCTTTCTTTTGGTTCTCATATTAATAATATTTCACATGCTTTTTTTTTTTCATTTACATAACATTGCTAGACTCCGTTCTTCACTTTCTCAGCATAGTACTGAAGTAATTGTTCATGCTTTGGTTGCATCTCGGATTGATTATTGCAATTCCCTTTTATTTGGTATTCCTTCACCGATTACAGTTAAAGGTGCCCTAGAATCAAAAATTGAATTTACCTTGGCATAGTTGAATAACAAGAGTTCAGTACATGGAAATGACATACATTGAGTTTCAAACTCCATTGTTTCCTCCTTCTTATGTAAATCTCATTTTTTTAAAAGACCTCCGGAAAACAGGCGAATCTCAACATAACACCGAATGTTACGTAACAGTTGGGATCATTAATATGTACGCCCCCAATATTTGCATATGCCAGCTCATGTTCAAGGCATTACACGGAGATAAGAGCCGTCGCTATTTTCATTTTTAAACACTTGCAGTCTGTATAATGCATAAACACAACTTCATTCTTTATAAATCTTTCCAACAGTGTGTAATGTTAGCTTTGGCACTATCAAACTCATTCAGAATCAAATGTAAACATCCAAATAAATACTATACTCGCATGAACCGAAGCATGCATGCAGCATGCATGACGAACAACTTGTAAAGATCCATTTGAGGGTAATATTAGCTGTGTGAACTTTGTTTATGCACTGTTTTATAGTTGAGAGCTCGGGGGGGGGGCAGGGAGCGCAAGATTTAAAGGGGCCGCAGCCTGAATCGGTGCATAATTAATGATGCCTCAAAATAGGCAGTTAAAAAAAATTATTTAAAAAAATCTATGGGGTATTTTGAGCTGAAACTTCACAGACACATTCAGGGGACACCTTAGACTTATATTACATCTTGTGAAAGAATGTTCTAGGGCACCTTTAATACAGAATTTAGCAGATAAGATACCCATTCACGTGTCATTGATCATATGTCTTCAATTATTTTCCAACTGCATTGGCTTCCTGTTCGTTACCGTGTAACGATTTGATTCAAATGATTCAAATGTTTGATGTGTATGTTTGTTTTGTATGCTTTTTATTTTATTTTTTGCCTTGCTTTATATTGTACGGTGTCCTTGAGTGCCTTTAAAGGCGCCCATAAATAAAAGGTATTATTATTATTATAAATATTAATAACATAAATTAAAACACTGGCATGTAGTGTTCATTTATTTCTATTTCTGTTTCATATTTTAACATTTTTGCACCACTTCCCATACAACTTGTTAGTATTTATGCTATTTTTATATTATTTATGCTGTATATTGTATTACTGCACTTCTGGTTGAATGCTAACTGTATTTCATTGGCTTTGTAGATGTGAGCCGAATCTAATCTAATCTCATTTTCTTGTCCCGATTGGTTACATTTAACATTGAGCCATAACCATGTTCACATTAATATCACAGCAATGACAAGCAAGAAGTTAGCGAAGACGTGCATTTGTTCACTCACAAACATGACCCCAAGATGCATGCTCTGTACACACGCAGCCACTCATCAGTCAAACCGAATTAAGCACTTGTACAACAAAATTACTGGTTTAGTTATTTTTCTTTTTTAGTATTGACTTGGTACCATAGGATTTTTGCCATCTCTACTTTGCAATATTGTATTTTGCAAGAAAAGAGCCAAGACAATGTTCTGTGAGGAAGATTGAAGTTATGTCATTGAAAATCCAGTAAAACAGGGCTGCTGTTTTATTCCAGCACAGACAAATACCCTTGATGACAGTTCCTTGGCACAGCCATAAAAATGGGTGTCAAGAGCAAAGCAGAGATAAATAACGGGAAGCTAAGGAACCGATCATGTGCATTGTGCTTGAGTTCAACATTTGTTTATATCAGAACCGGGGAGACACTATGGGAAAAAAGATGGCAGCAGACAGATTGGTTTTGGACAGCAAGGATTTTAGTGTTATAATGTATTTCGACATCATGCCAATCAATTTACAACGGCCTACGTGAGAGATGTGTCCATGGACCAACTGTGGGCCGTTTGTCTCTGATTAGAGGCTTCGGCTGTCACTCGATTGGTCAGAATAGCTTTCCTGACAGGCTGAGGAAGACAAACACTGCCATGAATCCGGCGCGTTTGTCAGTCATGTGAGAAATTGGCATCAGAGCTGCAAGATAAGACATTCATCCTTCCATCCCTTTTCTCTGAAGCTCATACCTTCATCCTGCACCTACATCCACCCACTCTTTTTTTTTTCTCCTCGGCACATCACTAATGTAGCACTGATTTATTTTTTTTTAGCCAAGGCATGAATTGAAAATAGCAATGCATTCAATGAAAAGATCCTGTGGAACACAACAGGAGATGTTTGATGGAATGTTGACAGCCTCAGTCACCATTCACCATTGCATTTTTTTCTATACAATGAAATAGTGATTGAGGCTATCATTCTGCCAAATGTTTCCTTTTGTGGTCGCACAGAAAAAAAAAGATGGGTTTGGAATAACATGAGGGTGAACTATCCCTTAAAATGTTCTACAGGCATGTCTGTAAATCAAATTATAAAACCAGGATTGTTATTTGTAGAAAAATTATGACATAATTCAGATAATGCCCACAATTATTGCAATCACACAGGCAATTAAAGATATTTTATATAATCATATACACACATTGCTTATCCTCAAGCTCAGGAGATTATTCAGTGCTACCTAGAGCTGTAACGGCTTCCTTATTTAATTTATCCTTTTTTTAGAACTTTCTCTTACCCACATCAGATTCACGTAATCTGTGCTCTGCTTTCCGGTCAGCTCAAATCCTCACTCTCAAAGGTGATAATTACACCTCCATGTTTATTAAATACCACAGAAGCAATTACTTGTAGAAAAGACATATAACTAAAGATTGATTGGATGACAAGGGTTTATGCAAAGTCATAAACTTGATTATCACTCCTCCGCAGTTGCCTTAACTAGACTCTTTGTTAAATCACTCTCGTAAATGTTAAAATTCATTGGTTTCTTGTAGCTTTTGCCATTCTGAGTATACTTTCCTCTTGTAGAGCTAGGCATTCAATTGATGAAATGATAATGCCTTAAATATCTGTCTGTTACTTACACAAAGCTGTTAGCTTAGCCATAACTGTACATTGGTGTGCATCTCTAGTAGCATTTTTATCATGAGATCAGGTTTGGTTATTCAAAAACCATTCCTAAATGACTGAGCCACCAACTACTTTATTGGCTTTCTTTTCCGTTTGAGTGCTCTTGCTTATAAAATTGTGTTGTGCAAAGTGCCATCATGAAGTGTAAACTATAGTTAGCAGTAGGAGGCCATGGACGATAGTGAACCTGGGGCCAGTTGCATAAACTTAGTCACTATATTAAGACTGTGTCTTAAGAACTAGTTTGACCATCTTGCAGTTAACCAAGGGGTAATCAATGTTATTTTTCCAATTCAAATTACACCAATCTATATTTTTATGTAACGGACTTTAAAAAATTAGGACCACTCTTCAAGAAAAACATTAGTGTCTTAACTTTTAAGACTAGTCTAAGTGGTTTATGCAACCGGCCCCTGAAATATGAAGTGTTGCTCCGGCAGATCAGATCTGTAAGTCTCAGCTTGGAGTGTTATTCTGCATGGTTTTCAGACGTCAGCACCATGGCCTCTGTTTGAGTGGGAGACACTGATATGAATTACCCCTGATGAGCTGTCTATGCCATTTGGAGGCAAACTCTGATCGTGATTATCTGTTTGGTAACAGATGTTCGGACATCGTGCCCATTAGAACACAGGGGTGTAGGTATCAGTTTTCAGCAGCTGTGAGCGTCGTTGGTGTTGTAATATTGTGAGCATCTGTTTAGTTTTCTTGTCTATAGAAGGTTGATTAAAATTGTGAATTTGGAAAGGCTGCTTTCTGAGTGAGGCCAATGCATTTGTTTATTTTTTTAAGCAGTTTGGTTACATGCTAATATCTAAAGTTAAAATTTTGCTTTTGTATATGATAAGCAATTTGGCCACAAGGTAATATTATTACATTTAATTTACATGCTAATATTAATGCTAATATTAATAAATTTAAATATTTAATTTTAAGGGCTTTTTTATTTACTTTTAACTGTACACAGTTTAGGTACACTGTAATATTATTACATTTAAAAGTAGAGGGAGGATGTTTTTGTTTCATTTTGTATAATAAGAAATTTGGGTACATAGTGATATTATTTAATTTAAATGTTTAATTTTCAGGATATTGTTTGCATATTGTTGGGCCTGTGCAATTCATGGTAATAATAATAATTTTAAGGACATTTTATGCATTAAGTAATTTGGGCACATGGTAATAATAATACATTTAAAACATTTTTGTTTACTTTTTTCTATGAGCTTTTTGGGTACATAATATTTTATTTAAATGTTTAATTTTAAGGACATTTTGGTTTGCTTTTGTACAATAAGCAATTTCAGTAAGTAATAAAATAGTTGAAGTGAAATGATCTACAATAAACTTTTAGTACTGTATTGGGTTGCTGCTTGATGTCTGATGAAAAATCTGGGTCTTAAGTATCTTTGCTTTAGGAAGAGCATCTCATTTGTTCTCATTTGAATGTATGGCCACCCCATTCTCTCATTTCTGGTTTTATTCATGCAGTTGGTCGCTGATAATAACTTGTTAAATCACAGACCTATTGAACCTTTTGCTGATAAGAGCTCTACTTAAGATTTCTTCACCTTTTGTCTTGTCTTGAAACAGGAACATTGGCACAGATAAGCAGTCTGATCAGCTGTATATGAAGCTTTTATTCTGCGTAGTCTGTGGAGGTGTGTGTGCACTCAAGCGGGAACATGTGCTTCAATAAACTGCCAGTCTTCACTGATCCTCATACATGTGTAGTCACCTAGACAGTCCTGCCCCTAGCCACAGGGAATACCATTAGAGAATTATAAAATTGTGCCATTACTGACCTCTGACTCCTGGTCCCACTGGTGAGGTCTTAGAAAAGAAGGAGAAAGGTGTGTTCTAATCTAAATCAAGGGGTGGTAAAAGTTGAGGGAAGAATGCAGTGAAATCAGGGGGAAAATGTAGTCAGAGGTGCTGAAATGGAGAACATTACTTCTCATTTTGCAGGGAGAGATGGAATAAAGGGGGCACTATAGTTGTCAGCTCTAGACAGGCATCACAAAAGCACAATATTCACATGTGCACTCTCCTTTAATGTGTCTCCCCAGTGTCATTACACTCACATGCAAACATATATCACAAAAAGAGTGTGTAGATGAAATGAAAGGCAAATGATGGCTTTCACAGCTCACTCTGACAGAGGATAGAGAAGAGGTGATTTCCTTATCTTTGTGATCTCCCTTTTCCACACCCTATTGCTATTATTTTCAGATTCTTACAGTGTCTCACTGTTTGTAAACTCATTTGATCTGTATTTATCTGAATTGATAAATGGTGTCAAAAGTGTGATTCTTGTTTGCTCTCCTGGAGTTCACCTCATTAATGACATGTTGATTCAGTTCAACGGAAGTTGTTGTAGAAAAAAAGAACACAAAAGGAGTAAAATAAGCTTGTGAATTCTGGGATAATGAAAGGTTTGGTTTGAGTATATTGAAAAAGGATGAGAGAGACCAAAAGACATGCTGTTTCCTTACTGAACACAAAAGGGGGTAAAAACACTCTTTAACCTCATGTTGTAACTGTACAAAAATAATTATCATTCGTTATTTTTCCATTCTGCTAATCACCAAGAAGAATTTAAATAAAAAATCCAATATCTTCTAGGTTAAACTTCAGGAAATCACAAAGCAGAATTGACCAGCAAGTAGCCAGCAATGTTTTTTAATACAAAAAGAGCAGGTTCAAAATCAGTTTTAATTCATGCTATATATTCTAGTTTTGATTTGGTTCAAACCCACACACACACACACACACACATATATATATATATATATACACACACTGATCAAGCATAACATTATGACCACCTTCCTAATATTGTATTAGTCCCCCTTTTGCTGCCAAAACAACCCTGACCCGTCGAGGCATGGACTCCACTAGACCCCTGAAGGTGTGCTGTGGTATCTGGCACCGAGATGTTAGCAGCAGATCCTTTAAGTCCTGTAAGCTGCGAGGGTGATCGGACTTGTTTGTTCAGCACATCCAACAGATGCTCAATTGGATTGAGATCTGGGGAATTTGTAGGCCAAGTCAACACTTCAAACTCATTGTTGCGCTCCTCAAACCATTCCTGAACCATTTTTGCTTTGTGGCAGGATGGATTATCCTGCTGAAGAGGCCACAGCCACCAGGGAATACCATTTCCATGAAAAGGTGTACATGGTCTACAACAATGCTTAGGTAGGTGGTACGTGTCAAAGTAACATCCACATGGATGGCAGGACCATGTGCCTTCTTCCCATAGTGCATCCTGGTGCCATGTGTTCCCCAGGTAAGCATTGCACACGCACCCAGCCATCCAAGTGATGTAAAAGAAAACCTGACTCATCAGACCAGACCAGACCAGGCCAGGCACAGTTCACCACTGTTCCTTCCTTGGACCATTTTTGATAGATACTGACCACTGCACACCGGAAACACCCCACAAGAGCTGCAGTTTTGGAGATGCTCTGACCCAGTCGTCTAGCCATCACAATTTGGCCCTTGTCAAACTCGCTCAAATCCTTACGCTTGCCCACTTTTCCTGCTTCTAACACATCCAATTTGAGGACAAAATGTTCACTTGCTGCCTAATATATCCTACCCACTAACAGGTGCCATGATGAAGAGATAATCAGTGTTATTCACTTCACCTGTCGGTGGTCATAATGTTATGCCTGAGCAGTGTGTGTGTGTGTGTGTGTGTGTGTTGAGTCTGAATCTGTGAGAAGACATGGCCGAAAGACAGTGGAACAGCTCCCCAGTGGTCTTTGGCATGTACACATACAACTTTTCTGAAAGCCTTAAATATTTAGGCACACACACTGAGAAGACAAGCCACAGCCTTTACATTTACATTTACTTTCACACAGATGGATGAGTCTGTGGAAGCAAAGTGGCAACTGAGTGACACAACACAGAATGGAGTGGAACAGATTAAACCCTCTGTGCTCCTCCTCCACTTCTAGCTTTCATTTTCTCTTTCCTGTCTCCCCATCCTTCTTTCTTCAGTTTTATTTCACCTCTGGTTGTGCTGGAGCTTTACTGTGCTTATGCAGATTACAGTGCACTTTCTCTACTCTCTGATTAAAGATCTAATCTGATCAGATTCTGAGGTAAATTCAACACTTGTTGTACATTTTAACCGCCTACTATCCAGTTTAACCTGGCATTAAAAGTTTAAGTCAAAAGTTTCCAAATCCACATATCTTTATGCAAAAAAGATTGATTGAAATGAACATAAAAATCATATGTGCTCACTTGGATACATTTTATGTGGGTAAAGAGACAAAATAATTGGATAGGGTTCAAATATAGCACATACGTTTTATAAAATATCTAGCATGTGCATGCTATCTTAAGCAACCTTGTCCCTGCTCACCTTTATTTTGGCAGACTCACAACAGTGTAGCTTTAACAGAGGAAAGCACAGTACCTCAACACACACTCATACTTGGAAGATATTTAAAAAAAAAAAGTATTACTAATCCAAAAATATTGGTTCTTGTTTAGGTTCTCTGGAAAAGGTCAGGCACATTAGAAAAAGAAAAAAAAAAAAACCCTATACAAAAAAATGATAGTGGGGAAACAGATCTGGGTCACTTCATACTACCTGTCTAAATGTAGCCTTATATCCCAAGTGGGGGTTAGAGGACAGGCTGATAGAGTGATGAAAGGAAAAAGGAAATGAAGGCAGTGTATTCTTGTAGAACCAGCTGTCCAAGAGCCTGTCAGGTCTAAAGCAAAACATTGTTAGCAATGAATAGACTATTTTAGCACATGATATAAAGGACACACAAAAATAAAGATAAATTAGGTGCGTTATGTACATACATGTTTATGTTTATGTTTGTTGTACGTGTGTATATATACTGCGTGTGACATTGTGCACCGTAAACTGTACCACTTTATCCAAGCTTTTAGACCGCGTTTAGACAGTGGCGGGTCATATATCTTTGTTATCAAACGCTTTCTGCATGACACTAATCACGCTCTGCTGGTTCCAAAGGAGCCATCATGTTTACTGGGCCTACTCTGTGTCATAAGAGAGAGTCTCTTGTGTCCTGGACTATATAACTAGCGCGTATCATCTGTTTGTTCACAGCTCATTTCCCAATCTCCTAGGGGCTCTGCTTTTAGCGTAAGTGCCTCTGTTTACAGGCTATATGTTTTGCACTGTTTTTGCTATGATTTTATTTGCAGACACAGAGTGAATTATTGGACAGTCCTGTTCATTGAAACAGCTTTGTATTTGATAAGTATGTGGACTACTATTTTATGTGCGGGATTTATTTGATTTTTTTTGTATTACCATTTGGCTGATGGAATTAGATAAGATGGTGAGTTCTTGGTGTGTGTGTGTGTGTGTTTGTGACATATTAGGACACAAATTTGTATAATGACATGGGTATGACATAGGTATTACAAGGAGAGAGTGACTCATGAGGACATTACTCCATGTCCCCATTTTTCAAAAGGCTTATAAATCATACAGAATGAGATTTTTTGAGAAAGTATGTGCACAGTTTTCTGTGATGGGTAGGTTTAAGGGTAGGGGTAGAGTAGGGCGATAGAAAATACGGTTTGTACAGTATAAAAACCATTACGCCTATGGAATGTCCCCACAATTCACAAAAACAAACGTGTGAGTGTGTCTGTGTGTGTGTGTGTGAATTCATTTTTAGAGTCACTTGGGATTCTTAATGGGTGCTTGTATAATCCATCTCACACACAGAATTCAAGTCAGCACATTGATATCAGTATGGAAATGATCTTAGAAAGTGTGTGTATCTCTGTGTACATGTTCGTGATTAGTGATATACGGAAGTCAGATATTATTATTTAATGATTTATTGGCTTTTTTTGGCAGCTGGTAATAGGTTTTGGATAAATTAACTTTCTTCTCAAATTCACTATGTATAGGTGACGTTTGTATGTGCAAGACTGATGCAATACCTTGTGTTAGCAAAGGACGAGGGAAGCAAGAAGTTGGTGCAAAACTTTTCCTGAACAATATCTTTCAGTTTCTTTTGTACTCTTGTTCTTCGCATCAAAAGAGACTCTACATTTAGACAGCAAAGTTGTTTAGTTGCTCATACAGTGCGTGTGGGTGGAGCAGTGTGTATGTCCATGCAATTATAAGAGACTGCAGGAGAAGAAAGAGACAATGTTCCCTAAATGCATCTCTTTCTCATTCCATTTTGCTGTTTGTTTATCTAATCTCTATTTTTATCTTAAATTGTCCAGGGGAATCAAAAACCTTTTCTGTTATGCCAGTTTTGCTACTTTAAAATGGTAACTTGTCAAGCTGCAAGCTAAACTTCTTTCAAGCTACTAACAAAAAGTAGCTAACTTTATTGAAGCAAAATATTTACATTATTAATCAGTATTTATCAGACAGCATTTATTAATCTGATAGCATTTGAACAGATTAATTTATTTAAACACCATAATTTATTGTGGAAAAAAGTTAATTTGAGTTTTGAAGGCATATTATCAAATGAATATTCTAATCTTATTTTGTATTTTGCTACAAAAAAAGATGTAAAATGCAAACTCCCTAGAGTTTTAAATGAATTGGTGAATCATTTTAATAAAATTATAGTTATTATTATTAAAATACCACCAGATTTTTGCCCAAATTGTGCTGCCCTACCAACAAGCACAGCCAACCTGGAGCCTTTTTTAGATTCACATTTATCACAATTAGATGTTTTTCCCCAAATTGTGCAGCCCAATTTTAAATGTTTCTTGTCAATACAGTAACAGTTAGCCGGGTCTAAAACAACATTGGTCCCCTTTTCATGAAATCATTTTTTTAAGCGGTCATGACATGGATTTTTTTTATTATTCTAATATGTTCTTTAAGGTTCAACTATAATGTTTATAAGGTTTTTTGCACAAAAAACAACAACAAAAATATCTGGATAACTGTCATTTACAGACAAAGCATTAAAATATAATTTACTTATTATGAAATAATTTACTTACATCACTTGCAAGTATGCAGCTGCTGTCAGATCCAATACAGTTGGCTGCTTCAACAAAAGTTTCTTTGCAAACTCTCCATTACAATTTGTCTCATTTACAAAATAAAACGACATATAATAAACATATAATCCTCCGACACGATCTAAGACCATTAAAATAAACTATCCACTCCTTCTAAAGTCCTGTTGTCGACAGACTCAAGTGTGTGGAGTATGTCAGAAACTGAACGCGCAACTGTATACTGTATCCAATGTAGACAGCGTCAGAGATTATTATAATGGGTTCAATTTGCTTCTGACGCAACGCAATGCTCACATCCAGTGTAGGCAAATGCAGCTGTTAAAGGGTCATGAAACCCTGATGTTAGCAGATTTTAGCAGATGTTAACAGGTATCTACAGGTTGCACTTCAATGAAAACAACAATAGCACTCATTATGTTTATTATTAAGGGAAAAGTGGTTATTTTTTTGTGGTAATTCTTCCAGTTTTAAAAGCAAAGCTGAACCAACCTCATGAAAAAAAGAGGTATAGCTGTAAATTCGGAGTGGTGATTGGCTTCTGGTTGGAGAGTACACATCTATATCATCAGTTTCTGAGCTTTTCTCCACATTATTCATCAGAATGAACTCTTTTAATCCAATCACTGCACTGTATAATGTATGAGATCGTATTACATCAGAGAATTCAAATGTCACAAAAGACAGTTTCTGCGCTGTTCTTTTGCCTCTGCCTGTTCAGCTTTGCGATCGGACACATGTGTCTTAAAGGTGCCATAGAATTTAAAATTGAATTTACCTTGGCACAGTTGAATAACAAGAGTTCAGTACATGGAAATGACATACAGTGAGTCTCAAACACCATTGTTTCCTCCTTCTTGTGTAAATCTCATTTGTTTAAAAGACCTCCGAAGAACAGGCGAATCTCAACATAACACGATTGTTAAGTAACAGTCGGGATCATTAATATGTACGCCCCCAATATTTGCATATGCCAGCTCATGTTCAAGGCATTAGACAAGGGCAGGACGTCTGGAGCTGCACAGCTGAATCATCAGACTAGGTAAGCAAGCAAGGACAATAGCGAAAAATGGCAGATGGAGCAATAATAACTGAAAATAATCCATGATAACATGATATTTTTAGTGATATTTGTAAATTTTCTTTCTAAATGTTTCGTTAGCATGTTGCTAATGTACTGTTAAATGTGGTTAAAGTTACCATCGTTTATTACTATATTCACGGAGACAAGAGCCGTCGCTGTTTTCATTATTAAACACTTGCAGTCTGTATAATTCATAACACAACTTCATTCTTTATAAATCTCTCCAACATTGTGTAATGTTAGCATTAGCCCCGTTAACCACTATCAAACTCATTCAGAATCAAATGTAAACATCCAAATAAATACTATACTCACATGATCCGAGGCACGCATGCAGCATGCATGACGAACATTTTGTAAAGATCCATTTGAGGGTTATATTAGCTGTGTGAACTTTGTTTATGCACTGTTTTATAGTCGGGAGCGCGAGATTTAAAGGGGCCGCAGCCTGAATCGGCGCATATTTAATGATGCCCCAAAATAGGCAGTTAAAAAAATTTATTAAAAAAAAATATATGTGGTATTTTGAGCTGAAACTTCACAGACACATTCAGGGGACACCTTAGACTTATATTACATCTTGTGAAAAAACGTTCTAGGGCATCTTTAAGTGTATCAGTACAGCAGCACAGAAGTGTTGTTTGCATTTCCCCCCAAAATGCAGTAACAACTTGAGTTTGACTACCAACACATGAACGATATGAATGTAACAATATTTAATATGAACAACACTCGCAACATGGATCCCAGTTATCCAGATATGGATGTAGGACTACTCTAGTGCTCCATACATGAACTAGTGCCGCGTATGCGCACATGCGCATCATGTCTTCTTCAAATGAAATATATAGTATGTGCAAATAAGGATACAGGTACAGCAGTATGTCTGATCATTAACGTGATGACACGAGTAATTATTCTGATACACAGAAGACAATTATGGAGATTAAAAATAAAAACACGTAACTATGCCTTTATTCTTTCTGTTAAAGTGAAGTGTGTCATTTGTTCAGAGATTGTAGTGCTTGTAGACATAATGAAAATATTATTAGAACTTTTAAATGTTCTTCCTCATTTTTCATATAGACCAATATCTTTGCAAAGTTTTAATGCTGATTTATTGATATTTCTAAGAATAATTTTCAAAACTTATTTGATTTGTTCATGTTAGTTTTTACAGTCTATAATGATAAGATTTTTGTGAGTTATATTTTTTTTAGCAAGGTGTCCCAACATTAACATTTTAGCAATTTTAACATTCATTTGTCTGTATAAATGTGTGTGTTGTAGTCATGTCACAGATCCCACAATATCAAAACGAGCCGTTTTTGGAGCTTGATTAAGTAAATGATTTGTTTTATAATGAGGAAGACATTTAACTATGAAACTTGCAAGTACAAATACCTCTTATGTCAAAAGATCAAGGCAAATTTGATTTCCCATGTCATGACCCATTTAAAAACATCTTTTATATTCTACAGAAGAAAGAAAGTCAGGTTTGCGATGATAGTGTGAATAAATGATGACTAGGTTTTTCATTTTTGAGTGAACTATCTCTTTAATATCAGACATATAACTGCACTAACCCCAATCTTACTGATTTCACACACACATGGCAGTAGACCTAATTCCAACAAATCTACACACATGATTGTGATCCCTCTAAAATCAGAACTGCAGTCTCCACCATTTTCCATATTTCACCATGCGTGCCTCTTGCTGCATATTTATGAGTTCATTTGTCCTGTTGATGACATTAAACATTTATTGTAATGAATGTACGAGGGGAGGAAGCAATCGTTCTCTCGGGTAAAAGACCAGAGTCTGGGGTCTTTTAATCATTCTCAATACAGCCTCGCTTGCATCATCCTCAAATTAATCACGTGATGTTTTACATGCAGTTGCAACTCTTTCTTTTTTCCTTCACCACTGAATATCCGAACCCTGTTACAGCCACGGGACGTGAATCTGAACTAGCTGTCATGAATATTCAGATGCGAGGAGGTATCAGAGCGGTGTCTGTTTGAATTAAGGCGGATCATACTCAGTCACAACCTCGGAGCTCCGTGTGGGAACGCGATCACGCCTCATATACTCCATCTGACTCATTCGTACTATTTGCTGTGACATTAAGCATAAAGACTGCAATTTCAGGGTGTTGATGCAGATCTTTGTGATGGCATTGCAATGATTTATCTGTGTTCTGATCGTTGAGCTGTTTGACTTACAATGGTAAAGTTAATCTAATGGGATCTTGGATGTAATTGCATGCGTGCCAAAAGAGACTGGCAACATCTGTCTTTGAAACTGCTCTTGTGGAGTAACAGCGTGTCGTAACATGCTGAATTATAGCTGTCTTTCACAACTTTACCACCACTCTCTATTACGTTAGTCAACCAAAAAAGGATTTGTTACGCTCCTCAAGCACCGAAAAACAATTTGACCATCTAGCAGAATATGTTTTAACTCATCTTTCTGTGTGAATTTTCCGTCCTACACATTCTGGCACCTGTCTTTTAAAGCTGCCCATAATATCAGCCCACCTGTCTGTCATCCATCTGTAGAGCTGTACCAGCTGCCCTGCAGTAATCTAAAACAGACCGACTCCATTCTTTTCCTCCTCTCATCCTCTCCCACTCTTCTCCCTCCTGCCTCACACACAGTCCCAGACCTGCAAATAACACCCGTACTGCTTCCATATTCCTGCCATTCCAAAACATGCAGTGGGGAGCCGCTCCAGGGCAGGGAGCAACCAGCTCTGCAGGGGATCACCTCAGTGCTTTACTCCGCTCTGAAACCCCCTGAAGCCTTTGAGCCCCACAGCAAAACACCATCCCACACACTCTCACAGGCCCACACATTATTCTGCTGTCAAGCCAGAATAGGAATGGATTTGTGAGTTCTTTGAGTCAAAAAGCTGATGCCTTTTCTTTTATGAGTCATTTTTGCTATCACTTTTTTTTTTTTACCAACCAGGGTCATTTTTGGTGAATGTATCCTCTTAAGTTCACACTGGTGTTCTGGCTGAGTAACCACAAGTATAATTCATTACATTAATTACATGTTTCACTATGTTCCACATGTTTGACATTCAGAAAGTGTCCAAATATTCTTCTAGTAATCTTGAACATTGTTAAATGTTCAATAATTGAAAGCCTAACACTTTCTTTGTCTAAAATATGCCAATTGGTTTGGTATTTAGTTGACATTCATACATAGTTACTTAATCATATTCATATAGTTTTAAGAGATTTTGAATATCAAAATTTTCAAAAATCTTCTTGTCTTTAGTTGCTGAACAGCAGTTGTCAAAATGTTTGATGCCAAGGGCCCCCCATAAATGATGATACCTCCTTCTAGTAACATATTTGACTGTGTAAAGACCCGTTTTTATTGTGTGAGGAAAAAATCCATGATATTATATAGACATTAGACAACATATTGTTTCCAGTGTTAAATAATTGCCTTTAATATTGTCATTGCATATAAGTCAAAGCAAACATCTTTTTAAAAGATGTAATATAAGTCTAAAGTGTCCCCTGAATGTGTCTTAGAAGTTTCAGCTCAAAATACCCCATAGATTTTTTTATTCATTTTTTTAATTGCCTATTTTGGGGCATCATTAAATATGCGCCGATTCAGGCTGTGTGGCCCCTTTAAATCTCGTGCTCCCCGCCCCCGGAGCTCATTTGTTCACGATACATGTTAAGACGATCACCATGTAACCATGGACACATCGATGTGCCTCAAGCCATCAGATTCATCTGTGCAGAAAGTGGAGCTAGTATTTAACTGCTAGAGGACCAGAAGTTACACAGTGTAGCTTTAAGTATGAAGTTAGATAAATAACAATTCTCTGTATCTTTTTTTGTCAACCACATATTAAAATATAGACGATACCCCCCCCCCCCCCCCCTTCTCAGTTTGAAAAACTCTGGCATAGATAATATAAAGACATTTTGATAGACTGAGAAGTTGTTTGCGACATGCATTAGTATGATTGTTGGAGCATGAGTATGGAGGTCTGGTGGAGGGCTTGTGGTATGGTTTAGGTCATGTGGTGAGTTTGACGTAAAGTGACGGTAATGTGTGTTGAGAGCTGATCCCCTGAGGGACACTCACTGGGCTCTGGAAAAGACAGACTAGTGCTTTAGATCATTACTCCCATGCTAATGTGTGCCTGACTGCACCTCGCTTGCCTAGGGAGGAGGCTAAACACACTGTGATGTTTGCAAAATTCCAAAAAGGGCAAATTATTTAGAGGAACTGGAGTAGATGGTTGGCGTAGAATCATTGAGAAGGATTTTAGCACAGGTCCTATACATGATTTAGTAGTTTGCTAACACTGTGTTGAGATTTTGTGGAGTGTTTCCAATAGGCATTGCCAGATAAAGATAGGTCAAATACCAATCGAAACTAGATTACAACCAGGCCAATGACCAAAAACAACAACAACAAAAAAGTCAAATTTCAAAGCTAAAATAATGCCACTGATTGGAGTCTTTATTCATCTTCAGATTTTTTTTTTTTTTAATTTGAAGACTTTCTGTATAATGTACGCAATAAACTTTCAATGTTTAAGTCAAAATAACAATATTACCTATTGAATTGAAAGTTGGCTGTTAGTGGTTGTTTGTGTTCAAATCTAATTTACGTGAAATATCAAGAAAAGTAGTTGTGTGGAATAAATATCAAACCCTCAAAGCACATCAACAAAATCAACAGTGGTAAACAGCATTTTGAAAGTAGTTAAAAAGCAAAATACCATTTTATACTAATATTAGCACTACTTACTACTACTGTTATACTTAGTTACTGCTGGGGGTCTTTTATTTCTTAACAAACTAAATTATCTTTTAATTGTAAAGAAGGCTGTTTCCACAGCAACACACTTTTCGTCAATTAACAAGCTGACAATGTTTTGTTTAATCTATCCTCTTCTTAATGTGATCTCTAGGCAGGGCCGGCACTGGACTATCCTGCCCCCTCAGTCAAGATGAATGTGAAAATGGATTTTAATGACTACTTAAGAAAAATCACAATTGCCAAGTGCATAGGCTTCCTAGCATTGATATTAGGCTACTATAGCAACAGTTCAGCTAAGAACAGTTTGTTTCACAGTCAAATTTTCAAATATTTTTTTCATGTTTAGAAGGTTAGATAACTGGTCATAGTCATTTGATTATTGTTCTAACTTACCATAAAATCCATTCAAAACGCCTTCTCCACAGCCTGAGCCTTAGCATTAGCCGTTACGTTTTTTTGGCTAAAGGTTGCAGGCTTGCCTTCCAGTGGCTTTTACACAACATCTATTGTTCTATCTGTTAAACAGTAATGCGGCACATTTGCTGTTGGTAATGCTGTAAATGAGTCCTACCTGTTTTTATCAAGCTAAAATCTACATATAGTTCCCAACGAAAGTATTGTTTAGTGTGAACAGGCTGTTGATTAATTAAATGATTAGCTATTTACCCACAAAAGCTGTTTAATCAGCATAGTGAAGCCTCTCATCCATTGACATCCATTCAAAAAACAGCCTCTGGTCTGTGCTGCATTACAGAGCAATAGATGTTGTGTCAAAGCCACTGGAAGGCAAGCCTGCAACCTTTCACCAAAAACGCGTAATGGCTAATGCTTACGCTCCGCCTCTGGCGGTACGCAGGGAAGGGGTTTTGAACAGCGGGCACTGATGTCACTGCTATTACACAATTGGCTGAGAGGTGCCGCACGTGATTAAGTTGGCCGTTATGCTTTCTCCAATGGTAAGAGATACAGACCCTATCATCTCCCTATAAAAGGGGGCGCTCACGAGCACCCTTCTCAGCTTACATGATGAATGGGACACACTACAGTCTTGTGGACTTAACGGACACGTGCACGCAGCGGCTGTTGTAAGTCCACAAGACCGAAAGTGCACATGAAGTGTGCCATTTGGGACAGGGCCATATTTTCATGGATTAATAAGTTAAATTCTGCTCTGTACCTTGTAAAAAACTATTACCGCGAGAGAGGACTGCGACTGCAACTCATCATCATTTGAACTACTTTTGGTACCATTTTTGACATTTTCGCAATAAATAAATTATTGTGATTACACTTGTTTGTCTTTTATTCTTTTATTTATAACAGTAGTGAGTTTTAAGAAATGGTTATGGGTAGGTTTAGGGGTAGGTATAGGATTAGCGGCTCAAAATATCATTTTAATGTTATATTTTTACTAAAATTGTAATTTTCCTACACATTTCTGTCCATTATGTTTTGTTCTTTTAACATTCTGTTTAAAATGGGTATGTATAGGTTCGGGATGGGGTTTTACATTTAGGGATCTTACATTTATCTACAAAACGATAAAATGGAAATTATATGACATGAAAGTTTCTTAAATATTTTACTTTTTTTTCGCTGTGTTTTTTAGTGCTATAATTACGTCAATATTGTACATTTTAGCACCTTTCTAAACGTACAAAAATGTACGTTTTGTGTCTTTGAAAGTTATGTATACGTATATTAACAATGAGACCAGGCTGGTTTAATTCATGGATATAGATGAGTCGAATTTTCGAAAATGTTGGCTTAGGTAATTTTCCTTTTTTATGTAGTAATATTCAATGCTCTGCCATCTGTATTTGCTCAGTAGCTTTTAGTTTCCTAGTAGCAGCGACAGATTTGTTTATGGTCTGACAAATACGTGAAAGGCCACATCTAGGTTGACGCAATCTAAAAAAAAAAAACATTCTCGTTATTGGAAGTCAGACATGGAGTCATTATCTGACCCGGCTCGGGTGAAGCTATTGGCCGATGCACAAATGTAATAAACCCCTTCAACAGCGTGTCAATAGAGAGTTCTGATAAAGAGAGAGGCTGATGAATTGACAGTGAAGTGCCTTGGAAATTCATTATCATTCCTTCAGAAGGTACATAAACAGCATATGGTGGGGAGGCAGAAAACATGTGTGAGGGGTAAATTAGCTTGTAATGATTCCCGTGGTGGAGGAAACCTCTACCCGTCTGAAATGCCAGCCAAGCCTCCTTTCTCAATCTGCCGAATTAAATCGAACAAAAGGATTGTGGTGGCCTGCCACTGCTTTAGACTCCTGTGGAGGAGAGAGAGCAGAGATGTTTGTAGGTAACTTGATGCGTTATTATCTGTTTTTACATTTCTGAGTGATCATTCAGACATACTAAATCCTCACAAAGCTCACCATCTGGTCGTGCTTACAGGAGTGGAGTATGACAAACGACTGTTTGCCATGAGAGACTGACATTGAAGTGAATTTACAAACTCTGACAACAGTAACTCCCATTAAAACCCCATAAATATTGAAAGGTAATTAACCAATCCTCATAATTCTTATAAGTATGAATCACTTTTTGACTTTCAGACTGTGTTAGCTCTTACAAGGGCACCTTGTCACTAGTCCAAATGCAATGTGATTACTATTTTACTTGCACTGTAACCCTAACAAATTTTCTTTTATCACATGCTTTTATCCAAAGCGACTTACCAAAGAGGAACATAAGTAATTTTTCGCAGAGGTTTATTAGAAAGCTAGATTAGGAAACTCATACTGTATATGCAATTAAAATAGTTTTGTCTTCACATAATAATTTCAGTTTCATTGTAATAATAATGGTACACCAGCAACAAAAAGTTAACATTAACAAAATTAATTAAATTTCACAGTAGTTGAAATCGATTATACAAGTTTTTTTAAAGATTACCTAATAATCATGAGACAAATAATGTGACTTGTTAGGGTTTATAGTGCAAATAATAGAGCTAAAACATTTGATTTGAAATTACAACTATTTACAGTTCCTAACCCCATGCACTTTAAAATATTATTTTCATGATTTGTTAATAGAACATTTTTTTCTTTTGTCAAATCAACTTGAAAAATTTATGTGTTTCAGATAACATAATATTTTGAGTTTCTGTCGATTAAACCAATTGCCTTCATTGTATTAACTCAAGTTTTTAATTTCAATGAACTCAAAATTTTAAGGCAACCAGGTAACTTACTTTTTTAAGTTAAACCAACAATTCTTTTTTACAGTGTGTATTATATGGTATCATTTATTCCTCAATGAGCAGCATAATGCGTTTATAATGGGATTTTGGCAATATTGCAATTAAACTTACCTCATATAAACGCGATACTTTGATCAAAGGAATGTGATTAAGCTCATAATCGTAGTAACCGTAATCGCATTAAACTAGGTTGTGTACGCCACAATAAACAGCCATGTAAACACCTTAATTGCGTTATTACCGCTCTGACCAAAGTGCACATGTGCTCAGACGTACACAGAATACTGACTCAATGTTATTATTCCGAAGTTTTCTCTTCTCCAAATCGCTAAACTCTGTCAACACAGAGCTGCACAGTCTCTGCTCCGTATCTTCATCCAACAATTTAGTCATTGTTACTAAGAATTTTTTTTTCAAACATGTTGTAGGCTACACCTGTGCAATGTTGAGAACTAATATTGTAAATATGTGTACATGGCTCCATATAAGAACATTGTTTTGCCAACATAGCACGTCAGGGTTTACAGTGTTGGTCTGTATCTGATTTAAGCCAGACATTGTATCATAAGAATCCGATCATGTCTGTAATATAATCTGCCTGCTCGTTTTCTCGATGTCTTCATTCAGTCATTTACATCAGATGTATCTTTTAAGCATGACTGGGCAGGATACGCTTGTACGGCTGTCCTACCCATGTAAACATTTCACACGTCAGTGGAAGATTGTTGGTGAACGTTTGACACAGCTCTGATCTCAGACCGGTACCGTCCTCCGCTCTTTGCTGTCAGGGCCGCTACGATGAGCCTGTCACTCACATGATTAATTGCATAGTAATGACTTCCCATCATGCAGAAGCAGCACTCAGGAATAGACTGACGGTTCGGCTCTTTTTGCGCAGTGCTGGATGAACTTCACCAGAATGCAGATCAGACACGACCTGGCTTTGCTGACTTCCCCTCTCTCTCTCTTTCTCCTTCCCACTCAGAAACACGCTTTTCTCGGCCTCCACTGATCGATACTCATCCATCCATCTCCCTCACGCTTTCTATTTCTTTCATGGTTCCTCCCTAGCTCTCTAAATTATTGAGACCAAGGTTGACCCTTCTCCTGTGGGACATCAATTATAAAAGGCACAGCAAGCCTGAGAGAGGCTTTGAAAAAAAAGTGAAGTGATTGATTATGAATCGCAACTCATGAGACTTTAAGGAAGAATTACTACAGACTTCTCACATCCAAGAAGAGGTGAAGACTTTATGAAGTGTGGACAAGGGAATAAAGAAGAAAAACACACAACAAACCAGACACACATGAGTGAACAAGGTGATGAATTGTATAAAAGAGGAGTGAGATTGAGGTTGAAGCCAGTTTATACAAAGCACCAGATCAAAAATTTACAGTATTCACAAGAAGTACCGTGTTTGCAAACAACACAGTGTGTACAAGTGGAGTTTTGGTGCTGAGCCTATTTTTTTCAGTGTTGTGCTCTGAACTCGGCAGAGAATATGTTAAGAATTCACTGTAAACCTAGTTTACTTTGTGGCTTTGACTCCATTATATTGTAGTCTGTAAATGTAAATGTGATCCCCCTCCTAATAATGGCAGACTCCTGATAGCCATTTTATAGTTTATGTCAGTTACTGTATTACAAGAAACACTTGTAAGTATTAAAGATTTACTGTATTAAAGAAACCCAGAAATGACTGTCAGTGTGAAAGCACAACGCAAGTCTGCTCAGATGGAAATGTTAAGAAGTTAAAAAGAAAAATGATGATTTCACGCTTTTTTGAAGAGGGATGTTGAACAAGGAAATAGTAAAGGGATGGACCGAAGAGATCTTTAAGAAATAATTCCCAGACAGCACTGATGATAACCATGAAAAATCTCAATGTTCTGATCCCGGGCCTTAAGAATGGGGGTCCCATTAAAATATTCAATTAATCTAATATTGTATAGACTTAAATATATATATATATTGAAGTCTCCGTGAGAGACTCGAGGCAGCAGGTGATGCTCATTATCACTCGCGTCACCGGCCTCGCGCCGTTCCCTCACGGCTCTCGCCCGCCCTGCTCGTCACATACCCCCATCGCCCCTCGCAGGCCGGGGGGTACTCCCGCGACTGTGCTTACTCCCCCCCGGGGCCTGTCTCGGCGGCCGCAGCACCTGGGGGTAAGGACAGACGAGACGAGAGAAAGGAGACGGAAGCAAGGGGAGCGACAGGACGAGAGAGGGGAGAGAGGAAAAAGAGAGAAAAAAAAAATTCTTGGTCCGGTTCCCCGACACACTGCCGCTCGGTCCTCAGCCTGCCAAGAGGCTCTTCTTCGCGGTGCCATGCGGTGGCACTGGACGCTCGGTGGACGGCCCGATCCTCGACCGCCTCCTGGCGGCCGGCGATGGCTCCTCCGACTGAGGGCAGCCGGCAGCGAGTCCCCCGTTCCCTGCTCCTCCCCTTTATGGCGGACGGCAGCAGGCTCCGGCCCACGGCGAACGGCGGCGACTCCTCCGCTCCCTCTTGGACGGCAGCCACCCCACCTCGTCCCAGGGGCACGGCCTCGAGCTCTCCGTCCCACCTGTCACTAGGCTCCAGCACCACCGCCTCGGGCAGCCTCTCGCGGTCTTCACTCCCGCACTGCCCGAACTCCGCAGCACCGCGATCCCCCTCAGCAGAGAGGGCTCTCCGACAGCATGTCCCTCCTTCCTCCCGGGTTTCGGCACCAATGTAACACAGTTCGTAAACGGGAAGAAGGAGGCGGGAACCGGCGAACATTCAACGTAACTTTAATTCAAAATAAACAAAGAACAAAACGAAAGTAATGCCGGCAGACCCTCGCGGACGTCTGCCGGCCACACAAACATAATAAAACATAACATAAAGTCCAGGCCTGGTCCTCTCTCGTCCTTCACTGATGTCGCTCCTCCTTTTATGCTTCCGGAGCTCCTCCGTGAGAGACTCGAGGCCGGCGCGCCTCGCAGGTGATGCTCATTATCACTCGCGTCACCGGCCTCGCGCCGTTCCCTCACGGCTCTCGCCCACCCTGCTCGTCACACCTGTGTTGGATTAACTCAATTTACTTGAGTAAATTGAACAAGCATCAAATGTTATTTTTGGCATACTTAATTGAAACGTTCTTTCAAAATGAAAATATTGAGTTGAGCCAAAACAACTGTTTCAAGTCAGTTTAACACGATGCAATTGTTTGAATGAGAAACCTAATACAATGATGTTAAATGAAAATGATTTTTTAAATAAACTGAACAATATCATAAAATCATTTTTTTGAGTGTAGGCAACATTTTTGTGTAAATGCACCACTCTAAACAGATGGAGCAGAGTCAACCTCCTTTTTTTTTTCTTCCATGCACTCACTATGTGATTTAGTTCAGATCAGTTCATTTTAATTAAGCAGTATTGAGGTGCAGATGAATCATTGTCATTCAGCAGAGCACCTTTACAGTGCTCAAGAAGGCTATTACGTATCATTATGTGAACACTTGTGGTTGAAAGACGTCATGTATTATTGCGATTGAGTGTCGAACTTCAAGCCTGTGACTCTCTACCCTCCTGCCTACTCCTATAGAATTCACTAGCATCTACATCAATGATTCTACAACTCTTGATTCTACAGTGTTGTGCAGCATAAGGCCTGTTCACACTAATCCGACAGACGCCGACCAATGGCAACAGACACTTTGTTGGGTTTTGTCGGATCAGTGTGTCTGTCTGTTGCCGTTTGTTAGGTTGTGGAATGTGTCAGAAGTGACGTATACTGTAATCTGGTGATTGTCCGCGTTGGTCTGCATCTGTCGGCACAATGTGTTTTGGCCTTCAGTAGTAAAAAATCTGCACTGGTATCAAGAAGTTGTAGGTTTGAACCCTGCAAGGAGCAATTCTGAAATGATCACCATTGTGTCCTTGAGCCATTTAAGCAATCCCAGGCTGCTCCATGGGAATGTAACATGGTGACATTGTTTGAAAGTTTGCTAAAACAAATTCCACAGTCTGTGTTGTGTGGTGTTTCTTTCTTCCATTGCTCTGCTCACTCCTACTCATGTTGTGCTGTTCTCTTCTTTAGCTTATTTCTTCTGTGATGGATTGTGCATGGGGAGCAGTAGAGAAAATGGTCCTGTTATAGGCCTATAATAAACCTGACAAATGGTGCACACAAGCGCCCCGCTCACAGAACTGGGTTTTTTCCCCCTCTCTGTTTTTTTTTTTTTTCATTGTATGCAATTAAAAGCAAGTTTACTGATGGTTTTGTACTACAATATAGCTCTAAAACAAACTGTCTAGAATTGCAAGTACTTGCGTTCAGCACTTACCGAAGCACATAGAGATAGTTTATCACCGACCAACAACACTTGTGACAGTATATTACTGAAGTTGTGAAAATCTTTGGCTTCGCTGTTAAAGGGGGGAAAAAATCTTATTGGCAAAATTGCTTGTAGAAAATTGCTTTGTGCTTTCTTTTGTTTCTTTTAACAAGTATAATTTAGCCCTCATTACTTCATTACACTATACTACACTACAATATGCATGTAGACGATGTTTTCTTGAGTATCGCTGAGATAACATTGTTGCATGAAACATTTGTAAATGTGATAGATGCCACTTTACCTTTAAATCAAGGGGTTTTCAGCCATTCAGAGAGAAAACGCATCGTACGACACGCAGGATCATGCAGAAGCTCTTGGATGCCAGCTGAAAATATTTTAGCGACCATAGAAAAGCTTTGGTTGCATATGTTTTGAGGAGGTAACCATTCAAATGCAGAAGTAGTCATTCCTTAGAGATGACAGCTGTTTTCTGCTTGCTAAATAGATCCTTTCTATATTTGTTTTGCTCAGCACTTAGCAGTTCCGAATGGCATAGCAGAATAAAAAAGTAACCTATAATCATAATGAAAATGAATAATCTGTTTCTTTCTACTGTGCAACCACACTTAACCTGAGCAATCCAAGTAAACAGCAGACTTGCTACTATGAAAAAATATGGCATTTTTATGTCTTAATGTAGCCATTCAGCACTTTTGCTATAAGGAACTCCTTAATTTAAATAGCACACTTCATTATATTTAATTTAGCAGGTGATAAAAAAAAAAAAAAAAAAAAAAAACTGAAATGCCTTTTTCCACTTGCTAATACTGCAAAAATGCGAGATAATTTATTTAGTGGCTAAAACAAATTTCAAAAGAAAAAATCCCAGTTAATTTTTCAGAATTAATCTGTGGACCTCTGTGGCAGGTTTGTTATGCTGTAAAACAAGATAACCAATTAACAGTATTTCACCCTTTTTTAGTTATCACCACTGAGCTTAGGGAGCTCCACAGGGAGTTGACAGTGTCATTTTATATATTTGTCAATTTAACTATTTCCTATTCGAGCCCTGTGCCAAATAGAGAATGTTGTGTGGGAAACCTGAGCGATGATAGGGAATGATGGTGAAGAATTGTGATGCACACAAGCCCTCCCTGGGATTTAATGTGTCATTATCACAGCTTGTAGAAAAATCCTCCCAATCTGTTGGGGCTGAGAAGATGATGTTAGAGCAATGTGCTGAAAGAATGCCTTTAAACTGCATGTTTTAAGCACCTGGCCATTTTAAATCACTATCAGCCTTTAATAATTGCCTGATCCATCCTGTCTTTAAGTCCCTTTGACTGAGAATGTTTACTAGAGGACAAAGAGCTGTTACCCTATATGATACAGAAAGAGCTTTTTCATCATACAACAGCAAAACAGCCTTTCCATGACCTCTTTCATCAGTGTTTTGATGTTGTTTGTGAAAATTTTTCTTCTTTTTCCTCCACTATTCCATTATTCTTTGGAGAATCGACGGTCTGAATGGCTTTTAAGCACAATAACTCTGAAAAACGATTGTTTTGAAGTAAATGTTGAGATTTTGAAGCATTATGAAGACGAGTTATGAATATCGCAGCCAAGAGCGATAGCCGCCTACTGCACCAGTAATGAAATTGTAGTGTTCACACATGCAGAGGCAGTTCAAGGTTTAATGCGAGAAGCTAGTGTCAGCTCAGATGATTTAAAATGAATCCTCCATTTATTGGGCTCCTCTTACCTTGGAAGTGGCCGTTTTGTTTTATAAAAATGTCTTGAGACTTGAGATAACACATGTGTGACTTTGAATGAACCTGGTATGTCAGCGACTGCTTTTGAAAATCTTTCATGCATTGTATTGAAGGAGAATGGATGGTATTTCAAAGAGAAACCCGCCAAGAACTGCAGGTCCGCAGAATGGGCACCCGAGGACAATGTTTTAGGCCATTTATATGAGCTGTAGTACAGTTTGATAGAGTGCATACATACACACACACACACACACACACACACACGCACACACACACACACACACACACACACACACACACACACACACAGTAAAAGGTTTTCGTTAGAATTAAGATTTAAGATAAAAAAAATGTTTTATTGTTTTATATCTGTAAAAAAAGAGGTACTGCTTTTTTGTGTTCCATTTAAACGTTTGAAGTAAGTTTTTTTTAAATGCTTTTAAATTAATGCTTTTATTCAACACAGAAAATTGAATTGCAGTGACAGTAAACACATTTACAATATATAATGTTAAAAAATATTTCTATTTCAAATAAATTCTGTTCTTTTGAACTTTCTATTCATCAAAGAATCCTGAAAAAAAATTAAGCAGCAAAAAATCTACATTGATAATAAAAAGAACCATTATTAATAATTGAGCACCAGTAATAACTGATAATAATTGAGGACCAAATTAGCATATTAGAATGAAGACTGGAGTAATGATACTGAAAATTCAGCTTTACCATCACAAGAATAAAATACATTTTAAAATATATAAAAATAGAAAACAGTTATTTTAAATATCTCAATATTACTGTTTTTACTGAAGTTTTTGATCAAATAAATTCAGTCTTGGTGAGCCAAGTGAGAGACTTCTCACTTAAAGCAATAATAATTTAATAACACAACTGAAATCTTTAGCGAATCTTAAAATGAATATCCATGTTGTGATTCCTAAATTAACTTTTCGCATTTAAAATGATTAATAGTGTTTTACTTTTTCTTTTTAATTTATTTAGACAAAAATATTGGCTATTTATTAATCGGTTGTCAGCCATAACTTGAAAATAATAATTATCGCTTTAAATTTGACCAGAAATATCCCTAATTTTCATATGTTGATTACTGTTATAATGACTGATTAACAACTGATAGATTAAAGCCATCGCCACCTGACAGCCATATCCTTAAAATAACCCTCTTTTTGAAAACTCACACATGCAGAGTACAGATGCTGCTCTCACTAGTTTCATTTGCTCCATATGGCGAATACAGGACCATCACCAAATTATTTCTATATTGAGCTCTAAACAAGAGTTCACAGAGGGCCAATTGCACTGGCTGATCATTTGTCTTTCATCTCTTAATTATCGTCTTCAGGACCTCGGGGGGGCTTTAGTGTACACGACCACCCAGAATTCATGCATACAGTACACGCCATCACACAAAGATGCTCACACATTTTAATATGCTGTGGTGCCATCGGTGCAGCAATGATTCAGAATGCCGTAAAAACCCAGGGTAAGTGGACTCCCGGGCGGGGAGATTGTCTTTCCCCGGCTTCACACAGGCCTTGTTTTCTCAGTGTATAATAATATCTAATGATGATGAGCCTTGATTACCGCTGCAGAGAGTAGCAGGCTACTGGAGCATGGAGGAAAAAAGCAATTTAGCCCAGTACAAAATCTGTCTCCCGCAGAGACCATCACCAGAGTAGACTGCGCTGGGCAAGAATCATTAAAGTTCTTACAGGGTCTGAATCCTAATAAAACTCACTCCACCACCTGTGTGTGTGTGTGTGTGTGTGTGTGTGTGTGTGTGTGTGTGTGTATGCATGCTCCGACCTGATTGGACACATTTAATCTAAAATCAGACATGCAGGTCAGGTTGTCCTCGTTTGTCTGGTTCCTGCTCCATGTCAGATGGCATCAGTTAATCGCACAGCCATTTTTAAATCCTATAGCTGCTGTTTGAGAGCACGTTTACTCCTCCTGACAAACCATGATAACTGAGACAGCCTGAAGTATTCTGAATAGATATGGATGTGGTATTATTACTCAGTCAAAAGAGGTCATTTTGTGTTATGTTATGTCTCTAGTTGTTCTCCAGTCTGTAAGGGGCATTCAGACTGACAGCAATTTGCAGAGCAACCGAAAATCATACATTTCCAATGAAAATTGGTGCTTTGGGGAAGAATGAGTGCCTATGATTGTTGCTGATGTGATGTGGGTGTGTCTGGCACTTTAAATGTATGCAACTTTTTAAAAAAATTTTGTGATAAATATTTTCATATTGGCCAATACTGGATATAAATTTAAAGGGTTAGTTCACCCAAAAATTCTGTCATTAATTACTCACCCTCATGTCGTTCCACAGACGTAAGACCTTTGTTCATCTTTGGAACACAAATTAAGATATTTTTGATAAAATCCGATGGCTCAATGAGGCCTGCATTGAATCTTTTGTTTTGAATCAGTGGTTCAGAGCGCCAAAGTCATGTGATTTCAGTAAACAAGGCTTTGTTACGTCATAAGAAATTTACGTCATATTTCATTACGTCATATTGAAATTTCAATGTTTCATGTGACTTTGGCAGTTTGATACACGCTCCGAACCACTGATTCGAAATAAAAGATTCGTAAAGCTTCGATTCTTCATGAAGCAGTGTTTTGAAATCGCCCATCGCTAGATATTCTTGAATAAAGTTATTTTGTTTTTTGGCGCACAAAAAGTATTCTCGTCGCTTCATAACATTAAGGTTGAACCAATGTAGTCACATGAACTGTTTTAACCCTTTGAGCGGTACAGTCCCACATATGGGATTTGGAACGTTCAGCGACATCACATAACAGCGATTCAAACTGTGCTTTCGCGCTTTGGCTGTGAGACCAATCATTCTTACATATTCGGCTCTTTATCAACCCGGATCTATATCTAACACGGAAGGATCTCTACCTGTCGTGATAATATAAAACTCCTCTGATATTAGAGTAACAATTACAGAAGAATAAAATAAATAATATTTTGTTACCTTTTGGAGCTTGAAAGGGCTCAGTTTAAGCAGATGTTTTATGCCATCACCACTGTCCTCGTCAGAGCTCATTTCCCAGTAAATTCAGCAAATAATAGGCTAGTTTTATGTTTGAGGTCACGAATATGAGCCCATTCGCGATCTCAAACATATTCTCAGAACTATATAATTTTCAACATCTTCAAAGTCAATATTTTGATCGCTAACAGCTTCACCAGATCCATCCAGTGACAGTTACAGTCATATTTGATTGCGTTCAGTACTCGCTCTGCAGTGAATCGCTGAGCCATTTAATGTTTTTCTTATTATTTCGTTTTCTGTTGAATGAGTCGTCACTTCAGCATTGTGCATCAGACATTGCCACCTTGTGGAATAAAAGTGAATTCCACTTATTCCGTCATCTAAGATTCAATTATTGTTGTGCAGAAAAAATATATGTACACTCATACACACCTCGGGTCGTTTGCGACCCTATACAATTTTTACAAAAAATGAATACAAAAATAGGCATTCTTTGATTAATGATTTTATTTTTCTTGTTATATTCTTTATAATGAATTGATGGAGGAATACCAAGAAGGTTGATGTCTAACTTTAAAAAAAATGAACGAGGAGGAGGGTAGTGAATGACGTCCCGGGTCACTAAAGACCCGAGGTATGCATTTAAGGGTTAAATATGTCTTTAGTACCTTTCTGGGCATTTGAAAGTGTTAATTAGCTTTCTGTCAATGCAGGCCTCACTGAGCCATCGGATTTTATCAAAAATATCTTAATTTGTGTTCCAAAGATGAACAAATGTCTTACGGGTGTAGAACGACATAAGGGTGAGTAATTAATGACAGAATTTTCATTTTTGGGTGACTAAAATTGCTGAATTTATTAACTAAACCTTGAATTTATAAGTGAATTTATAGCGTAACTTCACTGATTTTCAACCTGCTTTGTATTGTTATAATGTCAATAGTATATGTAAATGAATGTTTACTCTTTTTCTGTGTTACCTGAACAGAGAAATTCCCTTTTATTTGTCACCAGAAGTCCGCCAGATGATGCAAAACACATTAAGGGCTTTCATTTTTGAATCCTCGCCCATGGACAGTCAGATCAACAGAAGGTTATTAACAAAAAAAGTTATTGTAAGAGTAGATTTATCACTGAAAATTGTATCATACTTTGTCTAATCTTTAAATAGCATTATGGTAAAAATGGATCACTATGGCAACAGCTTTCTTACCCTTACACGACAGCATTTTGCTGTGGGAGGTTGGGTGGAACTGACCGCATGGCATTTTCTTTCAGTCCCCACCCCCCCCCCCCCCCCTGTTTGGCCTAAAACACTGTTCATAGTCATCCGGCTTGAAAGGTAGACTACAAACACAGAGGTTTTTCATATTTTCTAATGCATTGTTCTCTCCATATTTACAATTCTTTGCAGCCTTGCAGCTGAAAATAAATGCTTAGCCTACTCTGTGAATTTTTGCACCCAGGAACAATACAAGTTGTTGTAACTACTAAAGCAAGACAGTATTTGACTCTGGTCAAGCCTATTCATACACTCTAAAAAATGCTGGGTTAAAAACCCAAGTTTGGTTGAAAATGGACAAACCCAGTGATTGGGTTGGTTTAACCCACCTGCTGGGTAGTTTTATTTAACTCATCTATTGTTTAAAAATAAATTAACATTTATTAATTTTTAATAAATTAACATTTATTAATAAGTTTAATGGATAATAATTAAACAATAAACATTTATTAAACTAATTATTAATAAATGTTCACCTTTGATTAATATTGTTGCCTCTATAATTATGTGTCTGATTTTTCATTTTCAACCTATTTTGGTTCATTTAAGCCAGCCATATAGTAATTTTTAAACAATAGTTAAGTTAAATAAAACTACCAAGCAGGTTGGACAAACATTTAACCCAACTGCTGGGTTAAAACAACCCAGTCGCTGGTTTTGTACATTTTCAACCCAACTTGGCTTGTTTTAACCCAGCATTTTTGAGAGTGTAGCAGACTGGGAGTGGCCTTGGGTGGCAACATGCCCATTGCATTTTGGGTGTTGAAGTTTTTTTGCCTATTTGGCAAAAAGGAACAGTTTTCTTTAGTCAGGTAGCATCGATCTAAAAAAAAAAAAAAGGAAAGAAAGAAAGCCTTTCTACTGCATAGGCAGTCAAGTTTTATTGAAAGCCCCTTTTTGTCAGTGATGAATATACCCCTTTAATTGCACATTCTCATTTCCCCTACTTTTACATTTAGAATAACTTTGCTATCATTTAACACTCACTTAAAGCTAATCTTTTAAAACACTAATAATTGAATAACACTGTTAGATGTAATCTTTAGCAGATCTTCAAATATTATTCATACATTATAATGTTGTGATGCCTAAATTCACTTGTAGTATTTAAAACGATTAATTTTATTTTTTGTTTAATTTTTAATATATGCAGACAAAATCTTTTTGATATCAGCAGCTAATATAGACTGTGATCCACCTCTTATAATATATTCCAGTTAAGTTGTAGTAGTAACTCTGAGCATTTTCTTTGTTCTATATGATTTATCTCTTCCCCCATACAGGAACATTAAAATAAAAAAATGATGCATGGTGTCAGAAGTTGTGGGTATTGCGGGGGAGTCTGATTCATGAATTGATAATCGTTCATCTTCTTGATGTAATGCATTATGCTCTGTGATTTTAGTTTTTACCTACCAGGAAGTTTTTAGTGTTTGAATGTCATTTGTAGTGCCTAATTCATGGTCAAAATAGAATGACAACATATTTTTTTCCCACAAATGCATCACATTTAAAGGCAGAAGTCCAATAGTTATAGTTAGACCACTAATAGCATCAACTATGAACAACAGTGTAGCTATTAGATGAGCTCCAGCACTGAAATCGCTGTCAGTTCAAATGCCCCTTAAAAGAGTGCTTAGGAATAATAGAGCTGTCTATGGTGCTGATCTGTTTTACTAGGTCTTCTGGAGTGCTGAAAGGACAGCGCTCATAAAAAGGAACAGAAGAGCAAGACGCTCCTGGCAATAAGCGTAATAAAAATCTGTTGGGGAATATTTGAAGAAGTAATCTTTGAAGATGTGGAAGAACAATAACTCGAGCCAAGTTCAACCTGCCTACCTTTAACAAGTTCAAAGGTAGCCTAACAGAGATAATTGTGCAGTATAGTTTTATATAGGCTACAGGAAATATCAAGAGTCACAATGGCAAATTAATGTAAAGAGGAAGCATCAGACTGAGTGCGTGCTTGACATTGTACAACACTTCTCTCAGTCAGGTTTTATTCCTTGTCCAGTCGTGCGTGTATTATGCTAAAGCACTTGAAGAGCTGAACGTATTAGGTGTCAGAGTACATATGAAAGCTCCAGCATGCAAATCAGCATTTTAATTCAACCAAAATAATTAGATGTGAAAGATTTCATTTGCACAGGCACACTCACGCAAACATCTTGACACATCTTCAAACAAACATTCACAGGAGTACAATGAACAGAGACGCTGATATTCAAACATAACAGGGCTGTCAAGAGGAACAAACGCACGCAAATGCCCGCGCACCCACTGAACTGATGTAATTATCATTAATGAGAAAGAAGTGGTCTATATGTTGACCTTATTGAGGATTATTTGTTTAAACAGTTTAACAAATTGTTTAATTATGTTATCCTTCAACAGCAGCCTGATTAACAAATGAGGCAAGTTGCAGGACAGTGGCCCTCCAGGATTGAGTTTGGACACCCCTGCTTTAACATATTTATAACATGTTAATTGGTTAACTGTCAAATGCCTTACCATACACATATTTGGTGGTGGGGCCAGTGAGAAATGTTGGCAGGAAAAGTAAAAATCAAAACTACTGAGAAAGCAGAAAGAGAGCCGATATACAAATCAAATGGCTACAGGAAAATATTCAGTCCAATTTTTATTTGCATGCTGTGATGCAATGCAGATGTTTGAGTGACTCTCGGAAACCTTACACTTATCTACCAATAACTCTTTGACGAACATTCATTAAAAGTTCAGCTGTATGAAACATGATTATTCACTCTCTTCCTCCTACATCGCCTTCTAAGTATGAAAAATTGAACGTGTTGGACTATTTTGGTAAGTTTTATAAACTTCTGACAAAACTGACCGGGGAGAGAAGAAATTGTTGAATAAAGTTGTTATTTTTGTTTTGTTTTTGCACACAAAAAGTATTCTCGTCACTTCATAACATTAAGGTTGAACCACTATAGTCATGTTGACTGTTTTAACAATGTCTTTACTAATTTTCTGGACCTTGAATGATGCTAATTATGTTGCTTTCTATGGGGGATTAAAAAAAAAAACTCATGGATTTCATCAAAAATATCTTAATTTGTGTTCTGAAGATGAACAAAGGTGTTTGGAACAACATGAGGGTGAGTAATTAAAGACAGAAATTTACCTATGCTAAGAAAAACCTGTACTAAGAAATACTAAACCTATGTATATTGTTTCAGTGAGTCTTTGGATTGGTGCTCCTTACATAGCCACAGCCGCCAAAGAGATCCGAAGACAACGGGGGATTTACAGAAATCCCCCACAACCAAGTCTGAGAATAACTAAGGCTTTTCACAATTCTCCAAAATGAGGTTAAAATGTCCCCAGAGTGACATTTTGGTGATGCACAGATACATGTTGCTTGTGTAACTTGTCAAAGAGTCCATGAAAATTGAATTGCATAGGTAAGAACCACTTACATGCTGTTGCGCTGTATGCTGCAAACATTTTCAATTGGTCTCAGGATGTATAATCACAGAAACATTTGAGTTTGGTCTCTCATATATAGAGAGGAGAGCCCTCTAATGTGTTTAATAGGTTGTTACTTTGTTGTATGATTATGTCAGAAACATTTCCAATTGATTCAATGCCTAGAGTACTGAGTAGATTGCAGACCATTTGAGCTCCACTTCTGAAGATATGGGATAGCAATTCGCCCACTAAAAGCTAAAGCAATGAATGCTTTTAAAAAATTCATGGTGATTCTAAACTCTGTGATTTGTTTTGACAGGAAAAGGGGGGGCACTAAAAAGGTTAACCCAGATTTGGCTCCTCTCCTTTGGGGCAGCGTTTGCCCGAGGCTTGGCTCTTCAAGTTCTCACAGTGGAGAAACCAAGAGATATCTGACAGCTCAGATGCCATCTAAAAATGATTAAACACAAATGCTTCTGTTGCACATGAGCCATTGTATCATTTAGGCAGAGAATATTTTCCTTTGTTCTAGAAATTCATCATTTCTGAGCCCCATATTTTTTTTCTCTACATAATTCTCAATCTTTTTCTACACAGCAGAAGCAAGAAATTAATCAAAAATCCTATTAATTAGGCCCACATATTGTGGCTCTATAAAAGGAGGAGAGAAGGAAAGAGAAAGTGAGAAATCCAGCTGATTATATTCTAGATGAGTAATAACCTTTTTGATGATGGCAGATCTCTGTCTCTTAACAGGTGAAGCTGCATCTTAAAGGTGCCCTAGACCCAGTTTTTACAAGATGTAATATAAGTCTAAGGTGTCCCCTGAATGTGTCTGTGAAGTTTCAGCTCAAAATACCCCATAGATTTTTTTTAATACATTTTTTTAACTGCCTATTTTGAAGCATCATTAAATATGCTCTGATTAAGTGTGTGCGGCCCCTTTAAATCCTCGCGCTCTCTGCCCTCCAAGCTCTCAACTATAAAATAGCTCATTTACAAAGTTCACACAGCTAATATAACCCTCAAATGGATCTTTACCAAATGTTCGTCATGCATACTGCATGCATGCATTGGATCATGTGAGTATTGTATTTATTTGGATGTTTACATTTGATTCTGAATGAGTTTGATAGTGCTCCGTGGCTAACGGCTAATGCTACACTGTTGGAGAGATTTATAAAGAATGAAGTTGTGTTTATGCATTATACAGACTGCAAGTGTTTAAAAATGAAAATAGCGACGGCTCTCTTGTCTCCGTGAATACAGTAATAAACGATGGTAACTTAAACCACATTTAACAGTACATTAGCAACATGCTAACGAAACATTTAGAAAGACAATTTACAAATATTACTAAAAATATCATGATATCATGGATCATGTCAGTTATTATTGCTCCATCTGCCATTTTTCGCTATTTTTCTTGCTTGCCTACCTAGTCTAATGATTCAGCTGTGCACAGATCCAGACGTTAATACTGGCTTGTCTAATGCCTTGAACATGGGCTGGCATATGCAAATATTGGGGACGTACATATTAATGATCCCGACTGTTACGTAACAGTCTGTGTTATGTTGAGATTCGCCTGTTCCTCGGAGGTCTTTTAAACAAATGAGATTTATATAAGAAGGAGGAAACAATGGAGTTTGAGACTCACTGTATGTCATTTCCATGTACTGAACTCTTGTTATTCAACTATGCCAAGGTAAATTAAATTTTTCATTCGATGGCACCTTTAACTTAATGATTTGGACCAGATTAAGTCTGTTGGACTGATCTCTGTCATTACTGCTCAGCTTGATTATCTCCTTGTTTACAAAAAAAAAAGCCATAAGCAGGGCAGCAGATACAGTAATTCACATTCTAAATGATCTAATGCAATCCAATCTAATTTATAATGCACACAGACAGACAGAAAGTGCTTTATTGTGTCTGCTCTATTTTGCTGTTAAAATGTGCTGCGTTTCTTTATTCGTTTTTATCAGCAATATGAAGATCAGCCACGGAAAGGTCAACAATAAGACTTCCAGGCGCAGAGGGATCAGTATTAGGAATATCGCCGAGAGAAAGATAAGTAATACGAATGTCAGCCAGAGAAAGCTAAATTTCATCAGCAGAAACAGAGTATCAGTGCTAGAGGATTTAGTAGGAGGTGGTTCAATGACACGACCCTCTTATTCTGTCTGAACATATTCATTTATTCAATTAATTGTTAAGAATGCAATTCAAGTATATAGTACCTTGAATACACCTCTTTTATGATCAACATGTTTTTAATTACATCTGATTTAAGACTCCTTTTGATGTTTTTTTTTTTTTTTGAGAATAGCCAAAAGTGTGTGTGTGTGTGTGTATATATATATATATATATATATATATATATATATATATATATATATATATATAAAATGTCAACTGTTTAAAGAAAATTCTTGAGGAAAAAAATACCTTAAGCATCTTTTATTATTATGTGTGTGTAATAAAGTGAACTGAATTCGTTTTAAAATATTATTAATATCATTTTTAAATTAATAATTCATGATTTTTGTTAAATACTTTTTACATTTATTTTTTATTTTTTAGGTTACACCACATTTTTCCTTTAAATGTTTTTTTTTTTTTTTTTAAAGAATCATTACATTTTAAACTTGGCCCATGTGTTTTAAACAGTTTTTTTTTCCTAAGATTTTTTATTTTCTCAACTTTTGCATTCTTATTTGTCCTAGAACATCTACACAAAGAGCATCAAGCATTTGAGCCGCCTTGTCATCTTTATCAGACAGTTCATGCTTGACAAGTGGACATTACTTATAATCACATATGCCAGAGTTTGTATTTGAGATACACAAACCTTCTGGCTGCTTCTGTAATCTCACTGTTTATACTCTCTCATTGATTTCCACACTTTATTCTCGTTTCTGAATGTGAATACATTTGACAGTGACAGAATAAAAACTGCAGACAAAATGTCCTCTATAAGGAGTTTAGCATTACAGTCTTGATCTTCCTTTAAGGACCCTCATCGTCCCCTGGACAATTTCAATTACAGTACTAACAGCAGGCGCCCATAAAACTGAACAGGCACAAAGCTCTATGGTTATCGTCTCTGCCGAAACCTTCAAACTGTAGGAGAAACCGTGTATAGTAGGTCATGTGATTAGCTCAAATGAGCTAAAGCCATCTGGCTTCTCTTACTGATGCTTATGAAGCTTTCATCTCATGTGCCAGTTGTGCTGAACTCTAGCCAAATTCACAAATTTGATTTTGTGGTAAATTGCTGATCTGATCTGTGCATGTTTGTGTACACCGTGCATTATTATGTTTTGAAATTATCAGGAACGGAGAAGGTCAAACTCGAGCATGTTCAGAGATATGCACACATGCTGTGCCACCCCTGTGAGGTATATTAAGCTGGTGAATAATTGCCTCATTTCCTGCATCTTGGGTTTTTCTCAGCAATCAATCGCCTCAAACACATAGACGATGCACACTCTCAACTATAGTTAGACACATCAGGGGTCTCAGAATGTGTGTTTCTGCGTATCCCTCTATAATTTCTTTATGCTATATTTTTTGTGTTGTACACACACACACACAGACATATGCGTGTGTATGAGTATATGAGTGGGCTCCTGTGCAAGCCACGTGAAGCCCATCTGGGTGTATGTTAGTGCAGTAATCATCAGTCTGCCTGTAGCCTGGGCCAGATGGTCGTGCCTCTGCAAGCCACTCAGTAAGTACATCACAGATCCGGGCATGTGGGCCAACCGCTCCACTACATCTTACTTAAATAGTCCTCCTCTCTCGCTCTTTGGCTTCCTCTGTTCCCCCATCTCTCTTTCTATGCACAGTATATATCAATGTGATACTGATACATTAGCATACATTAGGAAAAGCATTTGTAACCCACGATGCAAACACATCACACTTACACACTTTACTGTGCAGTAAGCACCATGCTCATCACCTCCTGTCTTTGTAGTGTTCAGTGGGTACAAAAGTTTGAGACCACACTGGAAATCTCTCATTTTAATCAAGAAATAAAATTAAAACCGAAATGTTATGATGCTAGATGAATAAAAAATGTTACAGATTCTGCACTATTTCTAGGTCATTAAACAATTTGTGACAGAAAAAGGGGACAATCTAACTACTAAGGGCCGTATCATACACCCGGTGACACCAGGTGCGATGCAAGTGTTTTTTGCAAGTTTTAGCCCGACGCAGTTATCATTTTCACGTCCAGCACCCAATTAGTTTAAATTGCAAATGCACTCATGCCTATCTGGTCTGAAAAAGGGGTGTGTTCAGGTGCACTGTTGGCATGTTGCTATTTTGAGGAAACTGAAAATGACTGCGCCATTGACCAACAAAAACCTGGTCTAAAGTTAATGCCGCAGTATTTTATACATTTTTTTGTGTGTGTTATTTAAAGGGGGGCGTTAGTAATATGCGCCTATAAGAGATTTTTTTTTCTCTGCTTGTTACACACACAGGGACGCAGCAGCACACAAATGCCAAATATTAAAAATAACAGGGTTACAATGTAAAAGATTATTATTGTGTACAGTAATGACGAATGAAATTGGCTAATTATTTGACTAATCGTGGCAATACACACGTATTTAAACTGACTCGTCAGGTTGAGGGTGTCTATATTCCACCATGTAAATAACAATCCGCTATGGTGCAAGCGCACATGGCTTTTAAAGGGAATGGGAGATGACACTCTGATTGGTTTATTGCACGTTATGCCAAAAACACACCCATGACTCATTAAGAGACTAGATACAACCCTTTTGGACCATGTGCCTGGCACGCCGACCATTTTTTCCATCGTTAAATTAGCAAAAGTGCTAATTACACGCCCTAAGTGAACCTACGCCATGTGCTTCAGACCATGCCCTTAGATCGTTAAAATAGGGCCCTAAGACTTCTGAAATGTATATGTTTATGTTTATATTTATATATATTAAATTAGGGGGGGAAAGTAATACTGAAGCATTTTCAGTAGCTTTAGAGAGATTTTGCCTCTTTTTATATACACTATTGTTCAAAGGTTTGGGGTCGATACGAAATTTTATGTAGTCTAAAAGTCTCTTATGCTTACTAAGGTTACATTTAATTGATCAAAAATACAGTAAAATTGTGAAATATTATTTAAATTTAAAAGAATTTCAATTGTATTATACTTTAAAATGTAACCTGTTCCTGTGATTGTAAATCTGAATTTTCTGCATCATTACTCCAGTCTTCAGTGTCACATGATCCTTCAGAAGTCATTCTAATATACTGATGTGGTGCGCAAGAAAAATTTCTTATTATTATCAATGTTGAAAATAGTTGTGGAAACTGTGATAGTGGCTTTTTCAGGACTCTTTGAACAGCATTTGTCTGAAATAGAACAGTTTCTGAAATATCCAACATATTTTCTAACAATGTATTGATCCTTGTTGAATAAAAGTATTAATTATTTTAAAAAAAAATCTTACTGACCGCACACTTTTGAATTGTATCGAAGCATGTTCAATTTGTGTGTTGTAAGCCAGAGTCACACATGCATTTGCCATTTGAGCACATCAGTGCACCACAGCTCTGGCCTAAATTTCTCTCTATGTTTTCCTGTTTTCATCACCATCTCTACATCTTTCTCTCTCCTCTTACTCATGCTCACGCTGTTCAATATCTTCTTTTTTGCAAAGCTCTGTCATAGATGGCGGCACAAATCTCCCTCACTCATCCACAATCTAAGCTTTCAAGATGAGATTAGATCAGGTTTTGAAGAAATGACAGAAAATAAATCCAGTCAAGGTAAAACTGGCCACTGTGCCCATTGCTTTGTTCCAGTCTAGAGATAATGGTCATGTTTTTTTTTTTGTTTAATGCATTGAAGGGGATGATAATGTTATATGATTTTGGCAAAAGAGGCCATTGCCGTCTAGGAGATTCAGCTGGCTGACATACACGCGGCAAAACACAAACACACAGAGAGGCAAATTACCAGGGAAATTAGGGGCAATTCTGGGCCCTAACCACTTAACCCAAAGCCAATGAAAGAGAGGGAGTGAGGGATGAAGAGAGGGAGGCCTGAACCTGCTGTCCATGATGAAACAAGCCAGTGGAATTTAATTTCCCTCCGGTCAAGAGATGCCAATAAACACTATTGAATCCTGTTCCTGCCCTGACATGATAGGAATTTAATTTGAGACCCACAGGGATCTCTCTCTCTCTCTCTGTCTGTCTGCTGCACTGGAACACTGCCCCTCTCTCTGTTCTGGATGTTTGCATGGGCAGAGAAAGAAGGAGAGAAAATGATTGAAATTCCTAGTCCGCATCCGAGAACATGCACACACACACACACACACACACACATAGGTTGGAAGGCATCTCACAACAGTACCCTTCAGACACATACACACTTGCACAGAAACTACAGCGATGCAGCCTTGATCCGGCCCTTTCAAAGTTGCAAAGAATGTTTTGCCCTGGTATGATCTTGCGGCAAAAGTACAGGGTGAACAGAAGAAGCCCGCCACAAGCTATCAAGGCAGGCGGCCACCTACATATTTATTTATTTACTAGGGGGCAGGTAGTCCTGGCTCACTTGGTGCCCTAGTTTAGACCAAAGGAAAAAAGAGGAAGGATGCACTGTACTCTGGCCGATACTAAAGTTCAATAACATTTTGTCTAAATTAATTAAATAAAAAAAAAAAAAAAAACTATTTAAATATAGTTTAAAATGTAATTAGGTCCTGTGATGGCAAAGCATCATTACTCCAGTCTTCAGTGTCACATGATCCTTCAGAAATCATTCTAATATGCTGATTTCTTATATTTATGCTGCTTAATATTTTTGTGGAATCTGCAATAAAAATTCTTTGATGAATAAAAAGTTCAAAAGAACAGCATTTATTTGAAATAGAAATATTTTGTAACATTATGAATGTCTTTATTGTCACTTTTGATAAATTTAATGTTTCTTTGCTGAATAAAACAATCAATAAAAAATCTTACTGAGCTGAAACTTTTGAACGGTATGGAATACGATAAGTAATATGAGCTGATATCCAATATGATACCAATACATTCTGCATCCCTTAAACTTTATAGTTAAAGTATGGTAGGTTTCATTCATTCACTCAAATATAAGATGTGTTAGGCTAGTGGTATAGTTTTAGTCTCAGCTGGGTTTGAATGGGTATTTTGATCCTGAGGGCACCCAAATGTGGAAGTAGATGCCGACGGGGGGTCGCCGTGGGGATGGTGTTTCAGCGGAAGAGAGTTCCTGCGGTTTAACAGTAGGAGAGCTACAGGCTGGATGTCCATTAGACACAGGAAATCTCCCTTGATCTTAGACACACCAGTCTATCTGTCTGTATAACCAATCTGGCCTTGTGAAAGATATTGCACAGTGTTATTCATTAACTGGGACTTTGCTCGCTCTGAAGAATTCTTTTCACATACTCTCTGAAAAGCATAACTGATGTGACATTTTCATTTTGATTATCTCTTCTTTCTGAACACTTAAAATTAGAGTTAAGATAAAACTTAATGGCTTATGGAAATTCTTCTCTTTTTAATACACATTGAAAACATGAAACATTTCAAACGGCACAAGCAATCAGTGTCTATGTGCCAGAAACAGGAGAAAAAGAGCGAGAGACATTATTGTTTGATTACAATGGAACTGACATGGAAAACGGAACAAATTTAAAAAGTGCTCAGTAATATTTCAGTCCAGGTGTTTGTACTTGAGCTTGAGGGAGAGAAAGCGATAGAGAATTTGTTTTAATGGGTGAACCGCGAGACCTGGCGCTCTGTTTGTTGTCAACCTGTGTTTAATGCGCTGAATGTGAGAGCTGTTAAGGTCAGTGAGCAGGCAGAGAAAAGCTTCTTTCTTTCTGTAACAGAGGATTAAAGTGGGAGATCTAAGTAGTTGTTTTATGTATGTGGGTGTCACCTTGTTCTCTTCTCCTCTACAAAGGTTGAACTGTACAGCTTTGAACCTCCCCTTCTCCGTCCGTTCAACCCACGACACCCATAATTAAACCTTCAGCTCCGCCTCTATCCGACCTCACATCTCTCCTCTTTCTATTCCATATTCACTTATTCAGAAATGGCTTTTATCGCACTTTTATTATGGGCTCTTAGTGATCAATGTAGTTGGCACCTGGAAAATGCTCAAAAATGAGGCACATTTTGTAGTAATGTGAGATCTCCCGCTGGAGCATTCACTGATGAATGAAGGAGTAATGGTATTAAAGGGCTTTTTGAGTTGGAAAGCAGAAATAATGGTTTTTAAAGCCAAGCGAGCAAGTTCACAGATCTGAGAGCAGGCACGCAGAGTCAGACACTTGAGGAGAATTCTGAGAATGAGTGAGGCAGCATGAGATCAGGCTGTCTCACACATCTACAGCCTCCTGGCCACATGCAAGCATCTCTGCAGGGGTTACATGCTTATGAGAGTCACACTCATCCAACAGGTGGCATCGTTCAATGCAGTATTACTACTGAATATTATTGTTCTGTGTGTGTACAGAATGGTACAAATACTTGCAGGCAGAAATGGGTTAATAAAACTTTACTGACACTTTTCCTTGGAATTTCTAATAGATTTTTGCACTTTTTTTCTAAAAATGTTTGTCTTTCATTGTCAGCTCCAGAACTGTATCTTGTAAGAAGATCAAAATCAGACCACATTTTGGGGACTCATTTGTAACCTTGAGTGAACTAAATCTGACAAAACCTCACTTGGGGATTTGGGGAAGGACCTCATTTGTAAAAACAGTATAAAAATAAAGTGTGTGTGTGTGTGTGTATATGTATATATATATATATATATATATATATATATATATATATATATATATATATATATATATATATATATATATATATAGTATATATATACAGGTGCTGGTCATATAATTAGAATATCGTGAAAATATCGTTTTTTATTGTAAATTATTTTAAAAAATGAAATTTTCATATATTCTAGATTCCCTACATGTGAAGTAAAACCTTTCAAAAGTTGTTTTTTTTTAAATTTGTTGATTAGAGCGTACAGCTCATGAAAGCTCAAAATCCAGTATCTCAAAATATTAGAATATTTACATTTGAGTTTCATTAAATAACCATCCCTACAGTATAAATTCCAGGTATCTCTTGTTCTTTGAAACCACACTAATGGGGAAGACTGCTGACTTGGCAATGGTCCAGGAGACAATCATTGACACCCTCCACAAAGAGAGTAAGTCACAGAAGGTCATTACTGAATGGGGTGGCTGTTTACAGAGTGATGTATCAAAGCATATTAAATGCAAAGTTGACTGGAAGGAAGAAATTGGGTAGGCAAAGGTGCACAAGCAACAAGGATGACCGCAAGCTTGAGAATACTGTCAAGTAAAGCCGATTCAAACACTTGGGAGAGCTTCACAATGAGTAGAATGAAGCCGGAGTCAGCGCATCAAGAGTCACCACACTCAGATATCTTCAGGAAAAGGACTACCAAGCCACTTCTGAAACAGAAACAACGTCAGAAGCATCTTACCTCAGCTAAGCAGGAAAAATCCTGGACAGTGAACAGTGGTCGAAAGTCCTCTTTTTAGATAAAAGTAAATTTTGCATTTCATGTTGAAATCATGGTCCCAGAGTCTGAAGGAAGGCTGGAGAGGCACAGAATCCAAGCTGCTTGAAGTATAGTGTGAAGTTTCTGAAGTCAGTAATGGTTTGGGGGGGCCGTGATGTCTGCTGGTGTTGGTCCATTGTGTTTTATCAAGTGCAAAGTCAATGCAGCCATCTTCCAGGAGATTTTGGAGCACTTTATGCTTCCATCTGCTGACAAGCTTTATGGAGATGCTGATTTCCTTTTCCAACAGGACTTTAGCACCTGCCCACAGTGCAAAAACCACTTCAAAGTGGTTTGCTGACCATGATATTACTGTGCTTTATGGGCCAGCCAACATGCCTGACCTGAATCTATGGGATATTTTTAAGAGAAAGATGAGAAACAGTCGATCCAACAATATACAGATGATCTGAAGGCTCAATAGTGCCTCAGCAGTGCCACAAGCTGATCACTTCCATGCCACACTTCACTGATGCTGTAATTTGTGCTAGGAGCAAGTCATTTGCTGTAATATGTGCTGCCGACCAAGTATTGAGTGTACAAATGAACATACTTTAAAGAGCTTGAACTTTAATGTTTTGCAAATCCATTTTTTGATTGATCTTAGGAAATATTCTAATATTTTGAGATACTGGATTTTGGACTTTCATGTACTGTACACTCTAATCATCAAAATTAAAAAAAAAAAAAAAAAAAACTTTTGAAATGTTTTACTTTACATGTAGGGAATCTAGAATACATGAAAGTTTAATTTTTAAAAATAATTTACACACAAAAAAAAATGAATTATATGACCAGCACCTGTATAAGGGGTTTTAACACCCTTTTATAGTCAACTGTCTGCTGGACACCTGTGTAATAATTAGACTCACCTGTGGTTGAATTCTTGTTAAATTATACATTTGTAGTCTAAAATTCAGCTTTGCTCCAGAGACTTTCAGTGGGGACTTTCATTTTGGCATCACCCTAATTTGAGTAAAACTGAAAAAAAGTTATTATCTCTATATTATTAACCTTACTTTCATGTTATAAGTTAAACAGATGTTATATTAAACTTGGTCTTGTCAACATTTTGGAAATTGTTTTTGTGTTCATTGAGATATTGTTTAAAATGTTACTTTTCAAAGGGGGTGTACTCATTTACGCTGAGCACTGTATATATATATATATATATATATATATATGTTAGGGTTACAATGTAGATTATTTTATAGTATTTATAACTCGCTGTATATAAAAACAGAAATAGAGTATAAAAACACCAATGTGTACTTCTTCATGTCTCCAGTTGCCTGGCCTTTAATGTAATTCTTTAAAACATAACAAAACAGCTCAAACATGCATTTTAGTCTAGGACTAGCTTAAGTCTTGTCTGTGAAACCAGGGGAAAGTCAGTTGTTTGTCAATTGAAAAAGGACATGATTAGCTTTCGAACAAGTAAAATAATAGATCATATTCCGTTTTTAAACTGCGGTACAAATAAAATGAGAGTGAAACAGAGACTATGCGAAAGAATGAGAGACTAAATGACTGAGAGTGCACATTTAAATTGCTTACATTTGTAAGGGAGTGTTTTGTAGCTCCCCAGACAGCAGCATTAAGAAGATAACCTACAAATGCTCCATCAATTTGTTTGCGTGTGCTGTTACAAAACACTTGCATTTGCAATAGCAGATTCAGCAGTAAAGCAGACACATGTAGTGTTATGGCATGCATGCATGAACACTTTTAACATAAGTGATACTACTAATGCATATTAGATGCTACTTTTCAACATTTTACAGAAAAGTGTGAATATCGCAAGGTCTTTTGGGACAGGGTAAAGGTGTCTACTGACTGCAAAATTAAACTTGGGGCAACTTTACACTTTGATTATTTGTTAGGGTTTCATCTTTGCTGTTGAATGTAAGTAATGTCATTGAACTTGTTCAAGCTAATGAAACTCCTGATGCATTCTGGGAACGTGATGCTGTGTTTGTGGCAGAGGGCAGGTGGTTGCCAGATCACTCAGCCAATGTTCTGCCTTTTTCAACCCTACAACTGGGCCTGTCTGGCGTGGGTGGTGAGTAAGTGCAAAACACGTGTAACTAATTCTGATGCAAAACGCATCCAAAAGCAATTAAGAGTTAACATCTGTTGTTTTGAGTCTCAGGGACGGGGCGCGTGTTAAAATGACAGATGTACAGAGTGGCTCTTCTCAGCTCTCGCACTCTATCGTTTCACTCCGCCACACATCTGTGAGACTAAATTTAGGGTTACATTTTGTGGGGGTGATGAATTTTGGAAATGAGTTGTAAAGCCCTGGGGGTCCATATCATTTGTAGGGATGTAAAACAAAACAACATATTTTAAAAATCGACTTACTGGTGGGTTGCCTGAATGACTAGTTAACCGCAAGCCCTGCTTAATTAGGCTGGTTTTAAATTCACTGAAGCACGACTGAACACGTTTTTAGGGGGATTTTACATAAGACACATTTGTTTAAAACAGCTACACAGAACGCAACAGAATGCAGGATTTCCTGATATTATCAATGTTGAAAACAGTTGGGGAAACCAAAATACATTTTCTCAGGATTCTTTATTGAACAGAAAGTTCAAAAGAACAGAATTTATTTGAAATAGATTTTTATTTTTGTGACTACAAAAATATACACGTCTTTAGTATTGTCACTTTTGATACATTTACTGCATCCTTAATTGGTGATTAAAAGTATTAATGTGTAATTTCCTGTCTGTGTTGTGCTTTATCCATTAGAGTTTGTACTGTACATAAGGATGTAGACTGCAAGGTCTTGGGTATGGTACTCATTTGTTGATTTATTGACCTCAAATCCTCTTTAAGATACCAAGTGTGAGTGGTAGCAGTCCATCATGGTGTTCTTTTATTTGACATCTCACATTGTCTTTGCCCATGGATGGAAACTATAGAAAAGACTGTCTCAAAGTCCCTGATGGCCCATTAACTGCATCACATCCACCTCATTCATGATCCACTCCCACGCGCCACAGGACCATGTGATGCAGAGGCCCTCTGGCCAATAATGAAGGCACATAATCAGTATTATTGTCACAATTACTTCAACTTTCTCGATGAAACATGTTAACTAGCTTTATTAAATTGTTCTAGTGCTACACTGCATAGAAATTATCCTTTTATAATCCATACCATCTCAACAGTGTGTCATTGATCAGACGCTCTTTCAAAAGTAATAAGGGTGTAGTGTTTAAGAACTGCTACATGGTGACCTTTTCCCACCTTGTTTTCCTGTAGTAAATGTTGAGCTGTGCTGTCATAATGGGAAAGCTCTGGTAATGATGCTCCAGAGAGATGCTTTGCTTATGGTTGTACCGGAGCAGTCTGCACAGTGTGTTTGTATGGTTGATGTCAGTCCCTGAGGTCGGTATAAGCAGACTTTTGATACTGAATTAATCGCAGGAGCCTTTGAAGTTACCGGCTAGCTGAATCTCATGTGAAGTTTGCAACAAAGAACGAGATGACATCCCTAGAGGAAGAGTTTAGGTCTGTGCTGTGTGTGGTCCTGGTAAACCCTACGTTATGAGGACAAAATGTCCCCACAAAGATGGCAATATCCAAAGTCCTTGTCCTTGTGGGGACATTTTTTGGTCCTCATGAGGAAAACAGCTTATAAATCATACTAAGGCTATGTTCAAACTGCCAGCAAAAAAATCTAATTTTTTGCATATCCAGATTGTATCCAAATGGGCTTTTGAAAGTCTGGATAGCAAGAAAAAACACACACACATGATTCAAACCACATTTGGAGGTGGTTTTAAATTTCCTTTTTCAATTTGATTTCAAATTGCCTTTTGCATTTCTCTTAATATGACACATGATAATAACATCAAAACCGATGATGAAAATGCCGGAAGTATTCATACAATATTCAAATGGTATGTTCAAAGATTTAGACCCTCCGTCACTAAGTTTTTCTTGTGCGATGGAGGAGTTCTGCGGCATGACTCAATAGGACGCTTATTTGGAGAGTGAGATAATACACCTCCGTTTTTCCTGCATCCGTTTTGAAAGCCACGTCACATTGGTTATGTCTGGGGGGACTATCTGAGCCGCTTAGCTCAATCATGCCACAATGGGACACTAGTTGGACTCTAGGATTTTATATCAACTTGGCATTGCAGTTGAGCGTGTCTGCTTTTACTGTGGTTGTCGTGGAGGATGAACACGATATTCACGATGTACCTGTCACGCCAGAGTCTCCAGCCGTCATGGCCGCCAAGACAGAGTCTCCAGCCATCATGGCCGCCAAGCCAGAGTCTCCAGCCATCATGGCCGCCATGCCAGAATCTCCAGCCATCACGGCCGCCATGCCAGAACGTGTAACCATTATGATTGACATTCCGGACCTAAAGAAAACTATCCATAGGCTTTGGGGCTGATTTCCAGTGTGGCAGACCCACCACTAACATCATTTTGAGCAGTTAGCATCCCCAGCTAGAAAGGAGAATGTCTGGTGGTCTCTGAGACCCTTCTACCAAGTGCATTTCCTGTGATGGCGGTGGCCATCTTCTCCATCTCCTCCCAAGGCAGCAGCGTCCACTCATTAACTCTCTGTTCGCTTTGACACGACCATGGAGGTCATCATTGAACCCATTGTTTGCCCTGACATGAGCATGGAGGTCGTCAGTGAACAATCTGTCTGCCCTAACATGACCAAGGATGTCACTCTTGAACTCCCTGCCTGTCCCGTTATGACCATGGAGGTCACCTTTGAACTCTCAGCCTGTCCTGCTATGACCACGGAGGCCATTACTGAACCTTCTGCCTGTCTTGACACGGCCCCAGAAGCCAGCCCT